>NC_060952.1:48011971-48204471 GCF_022045245.1 Lucilia cuprina | reverse complement strand
TGACCAAACTTTTAAAACCAATGTTAGTACACTGACACAAACAAAACAAATATAACTGCCGGACTTAGATGGGTCAAAGTTAGAATTTTTACAGGGTTTTATTCTAATGAGTTTAAGTGAAAATCTTTGATAGTGCACTAACATTTAGTTAAAAATGAAAAGTTAGTGCACTACCCGAACTACGGTTGCTTGTTTACATCTCTGATGTTCATACCTTTATATACATATGTATATTACGTTAGCATTTATCATTATGTGTGTCGAATAGTGTTCAAAACAAACGTGTTTAATACAATAACAAGTAAGAAGTTATAGTCGGGCGAGGCCGACCATATAATACCCTACACCTGTATATGAATAAAATGTGATTTAGTTTTCATAGTAAAGCATATAAGTTGAATTATTACTTGCCTCAGCAATACTTGAGTCATTTATTGTGTAATAAAACTGTAGATATTTAAGTTAAATTTTGAAGGGGTCTTTTTATAGGGGCTGGGTCAAATGAGGTCGTATAATAATAAAGTTCATGAGGGTCATCAAGGCTAGTATAGAACTTGGTTTTGCAACTTTTTGTCGAGATACGAGTATATTAAACATAATTATGAACTTAAAAGGGCTATTCAGTGGGTTCAGTTGCACGAGGGCTTGGTGAAATAGTGGACCGATGTTAACCATTTTTATAGGCTTCGTCTACGGAACCATAAAAGATCTTGGCATATGATCTTTTATGGTTCCGTTTTCATTTCATTAAATTATTTTTAATATTGCGACCTGTAGTTTGATTACAAGGTTTCGGAGTTGTATTGGGGCTAGTGGTGTAGTGGTGAAATATTGGTATACTTTAGGTAGGTATTGGTATACTTAAAGGACCAATATTATTGTACATTGCAACCATCAGCACAAAGCCAATATGCCAATACTAAAATGATGTAAGGTATAACAATAATAAATACTTCAAGGTATTTAATTCATTTGCGTTTTGTTTGATCTTCACGTATTTTAACACTTTAGCATATGAATAACAAATATTCTGTGTTGCTGCAGTTTGATTGCTACTAAAAAATGGGCGATATCGCCTCCATACAAGTGGACCTCCAAAACTGCTTAACGGGCATAAATGCTTTAAAAGTACGACTATAACGATGAACTTCGACATAAATATGTTTCATTTGAGCCGAAATCTTTCTACCAAAATTTTTGAAGATCGGTCCATAATTGACCCTACCCCCTGTATAAGGTACCGTTCAGAAAAGCTGCTTTTCGAGGGACCACTTGTATGGGGGCTATCCGACTTGGACCGATATAGCCCATTTTCAATACCAAATAAACCCTATCTATAAGAAATATAGCTCTTTCCATTCGTACTCTATCGTGCTTTCAACAGACAGACGAACGTACGAACAGACGGACAGACATGGCTACATTGTTTTAGAATTTAATATATTGCAAAAAAATGGTAAATTTCTATTTTAATTTCAATAGTTAATTGTATTAACTTTAAAAGCAAAAGAAACAAGTTAGAGTGCTATATTCGGCTGTGCCGAATCTTAAATACCCTCCACCAGCTACTTTTAAGTTATTACTTTTCTAATTGATCAAATATTTGTAGAAATAAGTTTTCTCATGTCTTTAATAGAAAAAATCCCAAAAGTTAAATCTATTACAATTCCAAGATTTATTGTGTGAAAGATTTAGAGATTTTCAAAATACAAATTATGTTCTACACAAATTGATAATGCTCTTTCAATGAAATAGAAGTATACAAAACTAATATTTTTGCCAAATTATGTATCAATAGCATAATTTGGTAATAAGTAATGTGCGTTTAAGAGATTTTCGTAAAAGGACTTTGTATGGGACCTATGTCCAATTATGTATATAAAGACAAAATTTCAGAATTCTGTATCTATATCATAACTTGGTAATAAATATTGTGAATCTAAGTGATTTTCTGGACCTAGTATGAGAGCTATGACCAAATATGGACCGATCGTAAAACAATTTTATAGTGAATTTATGTATATAAGTGCAATATTTTTGATAAATGTATGGATATAAATATTTGGTTATGAGTTATGTGCGTTTTTTCTGATTTTCGAAAGGGAACCTTGTATCTGTGTTTTCTAAGAGGGACCTTGTGTGGAAGCTATGATCAATTATGGACCCATCGAAATAACATTTCACAATATTATTTCTCTATATATGAGCAACACTCGTACCAAATTTTATATGGATATTTTAATTTAGTAATGAGTTATGTGCGTTTTAGTTGTTTTCGGGAGAAGACCTTGTATGGGAGCTATGACCAAATATTGACCGATCCAAAGAAACTTTCATGGTAATATTTCAGTATATAAAAACAATACTTGTACAATTTTATATCGATATCTTGATTAATTAATGAGTTATGCGCGTTTAAGTGATTTTCGGAAGGGGACCTTGTATGGGAGCTATGACCAATTATGGACCGATCCAAAAAAACTTTCATTGTAATATTTCTGTATGATTTGCACCAAATTTTATATCGATATCTTAATTTAGTAATGAGTTATGCGCGTTTAAGTGATTTTCGGGAGGGGACCTTGTATGGGAGCTATGACCAAATATGGACCGATCAAAAAAATCTTTCATTGTAATATTTCTGTATATAAAAGCAATACTTGTACCAAATTATATATCGATATCTTAATTTAGTAATGAGTTATGTGCGTTTAAGTGATTTTCGGGAGGGGACCTTGTATGGGAGCTATGACCAATTATGGACCGATCCATAAAAACTTTCATTGTAATATTTCTGTATATAAGAGCAATACTTGTACTAAATTTTACATCGATATCTTAATTTAGAAATGAGTTATGTGCGTTTAAGTGATTTTCTGGAGGGGACCTTGTATGGGAACTATGACCAATTATGGACCGATCCAAAAAAACTTTCATTTTAATATTTCTGTATATAAGATCATTATTTGTACCAAATTTAATATCGATATCTTAATTTAGTAATGAGTTATGCGCGATTAAGTGATTTTCGGGAGTGGACCTTGTATGGGAGCTATAACCAAATATGGACCGATCCAAAAAATATTTCATTGTAATATTTCTGTATATAAGAGCAATACTTGTACCAAATTTTATATCGATATCTTGATTTACTAATGACCTATGCGCGTTTAAGTGATTTTCGGGAGGGGACCTTGTATGGGAGCTATGACCAATTATGGACCGATCCAAAAAATCTTTCATTTTAATATTTCTGTATATAAGAGCAATACTTGTACCAAATTTTTTAACGATATCTTAATTTAGTAATGAGTTTTGCGGGTTTAACTGATTTTCGGGAGGGGACCTTGTATGGGAGCTATGACCAATTATGAACCGATCCAAAAAATTTTTCCCCTGAATAAATAACATTGACATAAGATTTTAAATTCTAAAATTTTGTGAAAATATCGACATTACGACGGAAGTTATTAACAAAAAACCAAATTTCCGGGAATATGTACTTTTGTATGGGAGGTATATGAAATTGTAGACCGATTCTGGCGATTTTGCACAGAAATTAAGTTCTTGTGTGGAAACGAATGTATGCCGATTTTTATGGAATTATCTTGCATAGTTTTCGAGAAAATTACATCAGAATGTGTAAAAAAATGCGCTATTTTTTTGAGGTTGTTTCAAATTTTGATTCATAACTTTTCCACATGTGAACCGATTTTGCCAATTTTCAATACCAAACAACTTAGGAAAACGAAGAACATTTTGGGTGAATTTGGTTAAATTCTATTGCTTCGTTTTATCGTGAGCGTGTTTTACACAAACAGACGGACATAGCTAGATCAACTCAGAATTTGATAAGGACCCAGAATATATATACTTTGTTGGGTCTCAGATGAATATTTCTTGGTGTTACACACGGAATGACAATGTTATATATACCCTCTATCACCACTGATGGTGGTTGAGGGTATTAAAAATACTACATTTTACATAATTTTATAATATCATCCATCAAAATTAGAAAATGTTTATATTTTCTAAAGGAATTTTCATAGCTATATTTATACCCTTCACCTTCGTGAGAAGGGTATATATAAGTTTGTCATTCCGTTTGTAATTTCTATAATATAATTTTCCGACCCTATAAAGTATATATATTCTGGATAAAGTATATATATTCTTGATCCTTATAGATAGCGGAGTCGATTAAGCCATGTCCGTCTGTCTGTCCATCTGTCTGTCTGTTGAAATCAGTTTTTAGAGGACCCCAGATATCGGCGATGTCTGAATCTTCAATAATTCTATTAGACATGCTTTCGAGAAGATCGCTATTTAAAATCAGCAAAATCGGTCGGTAAATAACGGAGATATGAGCAAAAAATCCGAGACAACTCTGAAAATTTCATCAAAAAATTGTTAAAAAAGCAACAAAAACACTGTACATAGAAAAAGATTTACACGTGTGTGTGTAGATGTATTTGGTTTTATTCAGCTGTGTATTTTTTTGTATGTTTGGAATTCAAACATACAAAGTATACACAGCAAAAAAATATGATTTGCATTTTTTGTTAAAATAAAATAATTTTCCCTTTTGTTTTGCAAATATATTTTTGATGAATAGAAAAAAGTATTTAAAACGTTTTCAATTATATGAGAGTAGATTGTGAGTTATTGTACAATATTTTTATGCGAATAATGTAAGTTTGAAATTTAAAACTAACACAAATTTTTTCCAAGTGCTTTTTAAACAATTTTTTTTACGATAAACAAAAACAAACTACGTCTCGTCAATGTTTACCAGCAATGAATCAGCGGTCGAAGTCGACCGGCTTCGAGTCGGAGCTTAGCCGCCGCTGAACTATATTTAGTTGCTTGAGCCGCCGCCGAAACATTCGGCTTAAATCGACTCAAATTTTTTTAATGTTTTTATTAACTAGACTGTAAGATCAATTATGTTTAAAATATACTATGGTGAAGGGTATATAAGATTCGGCACAGCCGGAATATAGCACTCTTACTTGTTGTTATTCATTTCGAAAACTGATTATAAACTTATAAAAAATGAAATTTAAAATCCAAACACTAATTTGGGAAATTAGTGTATATAAATATACAAATTTGAGCTTTTTAAGTATATTTTTCGTTAAATATATACATATTAAAGGTAAAGATTTAACAAAATTGCATTACATTTTGCTTAATTATTGTAATTTGCAATTTATGTTGAAAGAAAAAACATTTTAAAAAGTTAATAATTCTAAAAACTACTAAATATGTAGTGTAGATGCTAAAAAAGTGCACTAATAATGAGTATTATCCATCCCTTCGTTAATATATTTTCGTTCATTTTCATTGCAAAAGCAAGAAACGAGCGAAGACACAACCTTATTATAAGATTGTTCAAATGAGACTGAATTGCGTTTTCTATGCGTGTAAGTAATCTGTGTAAATTTAGTAACGGCAAAATACACTGTGTATAGGAGTCGCCGATCGTGGATTTAAACACTTTCTTCTTGGTATCTTGTTTTTCGTGTATTGTTAAGCCCATGGCGAAACTAATAAGGTGATCATTTCAACAGCTGTTTGTTTTCTTTGTCCATGGAAATTTATTCTAAAGTTGTCAAACACCACGCGTTCTACGCTTTCTCGCATTCTATGCGTTTGTTACTGAAAGTTACAATGCCTTAACGCGTAGAATGCTTAAATTAGATCAGATCACATTTATAAGCGTCACAAGCGGCGCACGAACATGTCAGCTGATTTTGACATTTTATATTCTTAATTTAATGCGTATTTATCAATTTGAATAAATTGAAATGAGTTTAATGATAAAAAATAAATAAAAGCTGAAAAAAAATTAAAACAAAAAATTTAAGCTTAAAAAGCGTAACTTGAAGCGTAGAACGCGAAAGAGCTATGAAAATCGCGTAAAGCTTTGACCTGAAGACTCGTAGTATGAACCTCAAATAGTTTACTAGAAATAAATTTTTGTATTCAATTCATATGGGAGGTGGGTGCACTTCTCCTACTGCTAGTCCGCACTTTTTTCCTTAAATAATCATATTACCTATAGTGATTCCGACAAATCCGTTATATTTTTTAGATATATTGATTTAACATATTCTTCTTAATGATATAACACCATTTGTCATCAAATAAACAGTGTTTACTTTTACTAATATATTAGTCAGCATTTACCCATTGCTACTAAATATTGCTGTTCTGTTTTTATGTTTAACTAGAAAAATTGCGACGTTACACTGCAATCTCGAGCAGCACGAATGAACAGTATTAATGTCTTGTTTGTTGTACAAGAAAAAATATATTTTTGTGCTAAAATGTAGAGATATATATTAGTAAAATATGTAATTATTGTTATAAAATCTAAAGTTTTATAATAGTTTAAAAAATTTTTGCTGTGCTTCAAAGAAAAAATTCTAAAATAATAAAACCTTTTACGGAGTGTTTATTTTTTTTTGTCATAACTAAACAGTATAATTCTAAGTCAAAAGAGAAAAGCTCTTCAGCGAGCCGGCGATAATATTTTGAATTGCCGCCTGAATATTCGCAATATTTACATAAGCATACTATATATTTGTGTATAGATACACAATTTAAAGATTAATTACATTTTATTAGTATATTTATGAAAGTTATTACATTTTATAAAGTTAAATAAAAAACTATACATTAAAAAAATATTGAGGGTCTATATTCAATAGTCTTTATTTAAAATAAACAAGTTTTCAGGAGAGCAAAAAAACTATGTATTTCACTAGTTCGTAAGGATTTTTTTTCTTTTACAATATATTTTTACGACCATATTCTAAATCGTTATATAAAAAGAATTTAAAAAAAAAAATTATTCACAAATTTATATTAGATAGAGCTTTTTTCTACGAAAATTTTTTTCAACCTTCAGATAGAGAGTTTTTCGTAGAAATATACATTTTTATTTCATTTAATATCAATAAATATTATATTTTATGCAATTTATTGAAATAATATAAACCCAATTCTTGAAAAAGAAACAGATTATAAAGTTTTGGTCCAAAATCAATGTTATATGATTAAACACGGCAATAAAATTAATCAAATTAGAATCATAATGAAACTATTAAATCGGTTTCAAATTTGTGTTCAGCATGTCCATATTAGTAACAGAAAATTTTCCAAAATAATAGTGTTTTAAGCAATTTTTGGATAAGATTGAAAGGGTATTCATGAAACACGTGTGCAAATATGCACATTTGCAGAAATGGCTATCTGTATTATTTAGAAGTGAAAATTTAGTTTAAAATTATCAGTTCAAATAGGCGATCAAATGCATCAGTGTTGTGGAAGTAAAATCCCATACAATTTGTGATAAATTCAATCTAAAGTCATACATACATATATACATACACGAGTACAAATGTGAATTGTAATACTGAATTTAAGCTCATGAAATGTCAAAACTGTCAGTGTACTTACATATATACCTACATATGTTTATTTACAAATCGCAGCATCAATATAACTAAAATAATAAATAAAACTACAACTGGCAGTAGCAAAACCAAAATAAAGTTACATTGCTGCTAGGAAAAACTAAAGGCAAACAAAAATAACATTAATACTCGCCATATTAGCACAAAAATATATTTGTGTTGGCCTGCAATTATGTCTGCCTGCTACTATTTAATATTAATACAAAGTAACAAATTGATACAAAAATGATATTTATACCCTACACCACTATAGTGGGGAGGGTATTATGCGTTTGTGCTGAAGTTTGTAACACCCAAATATATTGGTCCTAGACCCACCTTAAAGTATACCAATCGCCTCAGAATCAATTTCTGTGCCGATTTAGTTATGTCCGTCCGTCTGTCTGTGTGTCCATGTAAACCTTGTGCGCACGCTACAGGTCGCAATTTTCAAGATAATTTGATGAAATTTTGCACATACTCTTTTCTTGGTTCAACGATCGCCATTGAAAATGTTTGAAATCGGTCCATTATTTTTCCTAGCCCCCATACAACCGTACCCCCCGAATCGGGTCTTTAGGTTCTTAGTACGTTAAATGTTTTATAATGTCAACGAAAATCAGCAAAAATTAGTTTTATAGAACAGTAATTGAAAATACTAATTTTTATTGTGATCGGGCCTCATTTGACCCTAGCCCCCATAACAGACTCCCCTTCAGAAAATGACTTGATGGTCAAAATTAACTTATAATTACTTATAAAACGATTAAAATCTACATAAATGACTTTGTAGTAGACTTAAATTTATCTACCAAAATTTATAAGGATAGGCCCATATTTACCCCTTCTCCCCTATGAGCCCTCTTGTAGAAAATCTCTCTTTTTTGTCAACAATAAGTAAAAATATTCCACAATAAAACAAATTAAATGCTTTATTTAAAAAAATTTCAAAATTTTAACATACTGACTGGTGTAGGGTATCATATGGTCGGCAAGGTCCGACTATAAATTCATACTTGTTTTTTATATGTAGTCATATACAAGATATATATTTAAACGCTGCAGAAAAGGACTCTAAATTCAATAACTGTTTGTAAGATGAAAAATGTTGCTTACAGATAGGTTTAGTTAAAAAATTATTAAATATCTGAATTTTGGAAAAATGTATTTTTGTTTTGTATTTCTGATTGCCAAGTATATGTCTTAATTTGAAATAAAACAAGTAAGAGTTCTATATTCGGTTGTGCCGAATCTTATATACCCTTCACCATGATGTGTTTAAAGCCTTTTGTACCTTTTGAAGAATGAAAAAGTACCAAAAAGTCCCCATCTATGGGACCTCAGTTAATCCGGGCCATACAAACTTAATTACATGTTCCTAGGTTCAATATTGTAGAAAATGTAAAAAGTACCTTTTGAAGAACGAAAAAGTACCAAGAAGTCCCCTTTTACTGGTTCTCACTTAATCCGGGATATACGAACTTAATAACATGTTTCTAGGTTCAATATTATAGAAATTTCAAAAAGTACCTTTTGAAGAATGAAAAAGTACCAAAAAGAATGAAAAAGTACCAAAAAGTACCTTTCATGGGTCCTCACTTAATCCTGGCCATACATACTTAATTACATGTTTCATATAATATCGTAGAAATTGCAAAAAGTACCTTTTGAAAAACGAAAAAGTACCAATAAGTCCCCTTTTATGGGTCCTTACTTAATCCGGGCCATACATACATAATTACAGGTTGGACATTTTTAAAGTTATTGCAAATTCCCCAGGCTTTTAACCTGTCTTACAGCACATAAATTTAAAATCTGACAAAAAAAAATACTTATATTTGAGATATATGCTAAATATATTTTCTTTATTTCAACTAATTTCAAAATTTTAGAATTTTTAGAAACACATAAGTGAATAAAACGGTAAAAAAATTTGATCAATATTTAAACTCTGCGGATTTCGAGAAAATCGCTTTTTTGTAAAATTTAAAAAAAATACGTATTAATTCTTTACTGTTGGACATTTTTAACAAAGTATTTTCAGAATACTTAAGAGCAGATAATATAAAATATATATTCCAAATTTTATTTAAATCGGACATTCTTAACCAATAAAATTTGTTCAAAGGTCAAATTTGTGAATTCTTAGTATACCATGTCGAAATATTATTTATTTGTATATTTAACAAATGCGACTTTAATTCTTGTGTTTAAAATAACAGCTTTAAAAGTAAAATTAACCCTTTTAAATACATGCGACAAATTTAATACCGACGTTAAAAAAATCTTAAAAACAATATCCATGCTTAAAACAAGGATCCTAAAACACTATCCATATAATTAGAAAAATAATACAAAAACAAGTAAGAGTTCTATATTCGGCTGTGCCGAATCTTATATACCCTTCACCATGATGTCTTAAAAAACAGTTATTACGAATTTTATTAAAAAGATCAAATAATACCAATTGTAGCCCATTTTATACGATCTAAAGTAATCCGGGCTCTACATGTTTTAACTTCATATTTCTAGGTTCAATAGAAATAGAAATTTTAAAAAGTACCTTTTGAAGAACGAAAAAGTACCAAAAACTTCCCTTTTATGGGAACCCATAAAAGGGAATGTATTCTGGACTAATCCGGGCTCTGCATACTTAATTTCATGTTTCTAAGTTCAATATTATAGAAAATTCAAAAAATTACCTTTTGTAGAATGAAAAAGTACGAAAAAGTCTCTTTTTATAGGTTCTTACGTAGTCAAGGACCTTCATTCTAAATTTCATGCTTCTAGGTTCAATATTATAGAAATTTCAAAAAGTACCTTTTGAAGAACGAAAAAGTACCAAAAGTCCCCTTTTATGTGTTCTAGCCTAATCCTGGCTCTACATACTTAATTTCATGTTTCTAAGTTCAATATTATAGAAAATTCAAAAAAAGTACCTTTGTAGAACGAAAAAGTACCAAAAAGTCTCTTTTTTATAGGTTCTTACGTAGTCAAGGACCTTCATTCTAAATTCCATGCTTCTAGGTTCAATATTATAGAAATTTCAAAAAGTACCTTTTTAAAGAACGAAAAAGTACCAAAAGTCCCCTTTTATGTGTTCTAGCCTAATCCTGGCTCTACATACTTAATTTCATGTTTCTTAGTTCAATATTATAGAAAATTCAAAAAAGTACCTTTGTAGAACGAAAAAGTACCAAAAAGTCCCTTTTTATAGGTTCTTACCTAGTGAAGGTTCTACATTCTTAATTTCATGTTTCTAGGTTCAATATTTTAGAAAATTCAAAAAGTACTTTTTGTAGAACGAAAAAGTACCAAAAAGCCCTTTTTTATAGGTTCTTACCTAGCCAAGGTCCTACATTCTAAATTTCATGTTTCTAGGTTCAATATTATAGAAAATTCAAAGAGTACCTTTTATAGAACGAAAAAGTACCAAAAAGTCCCCTTTAATGTGTTCTCGTCTAATCCGGGCTCTACGTACTTAATTTCATGTTTCAAGCTAATAACAATGCAACGTAACGTGATATTAATTCTTTGATCGTGTTTATAAACAATAATAAAAAATTTACCGTTTGATACTGTGTTTTGTTTTTGTTTGTTTATTATTGTTTTGTAAGTAAAACGGGTTACAAAAAAACGCCTTGCCTATTAATTAATATTTAAAATAAATATGTGCAAAATAAGGCAAAAAATATTTTCTACTTTAAACTAAAAATATATTAATTTTGTGTTACATTAATATAATTTCTAAATTTCAGTTTTCCATATATGCTTTTTGTGGAGATAAGAGTACAATTATTTTTCATACCTTGTTTTTTCGCTATTTTACTTATACACTATTGACTAAATCGTCTTAAATATTGACTTGTCTAATGACTAATCTGTAGTTTTTACGCACCTTTAACTAGAATTAGTCTTTGGACTAGTATAAAAACTCATAATCCTAGTTTATTGTCTTGTTATAGATTAGTCGCCCATCTATTTAATGGAATAGCTTATTGTCTGATATATTAATTATAAGGTAGTGTTATCGTTTTTGCTACTATGTTAATTTTTCACCGTGGTGCATAATTAATGTCAAACTTTGTTTACATTTTGTAAATGTCAAACTTTGTTTTCATTTTGTTAATGTCAAACTGGTTTCATTGTGTATATGTAAAATTTGTGATTAAAGTGAAATTGTGTGGTTAGGGTATATTTTTGTGTTTTTAGCTTTAAATGTTTAAGCATCACAAAGAATTATAAACAGATTCAAATTTATAATAATTTTTTGTTTAATAGAAATTCGCTTTGATTTATTTGTCAGCTGTTTTGAAAATTTTCCAATTCGCCTTCAAGTGCAGGCACAATGTCAAACTACATAAAAAATATAACGAATTCGCTTGGTATTCTGAATTTGCCGATGACACTACCTTATAAAATTAATTATAAGGTAGTATTAACAGAGCAGCTGATTGTTTTTTGGTAATACACCTTTGATTTTTCTATATGTATTTTGACAATGTTTTGGCACTTTGAAGTGTAGGCATACTGTCAGACTATATATAAAAAATAAAATGAATTCGCTCCGTATTTCTGAATTCGGCGAAGACATTACCTGCTACACGAATACTGTGAGTCAAGGCGAATTCATATAAGGTGGTGTTAAGGTACGTTCACACCTATCAAATATTTGACGTTTTTATCAAATATTTGTTGGCTTTAATGTGAACACAAAATATTTTTGAAGACCAAACAAAATATCAGCTGTTTTTCGTGAAGCATTTTTATTTGTCAACCTACAAATATTTTCTTAGTGTGAACACAATGTGAACACCAAACATGAAACATTTTTGTTAAACGTTAAAGAAGCTATTTAATAATATTTTTTACGATTTCATTGAAATTTCTGCCTAAAAACAAAAAATTTAATACATTTTTATTTCATAATTTGCTTAAAATGCGTATTTCTATTTTGACGTTTTGTTTGAAGAAACAAAGCCAAACACAATTCAATACAAATAGTAAAAGTTTGTTTGCTCGATGTTCACAGTACAACAAATAATTTCGTAAAGCAATTGACGGATAAAATAGTAAAAAAAACAAGATTTTGTTTGCAGGCAGAGAGGAACATAACAACAAGAACAGCTAATGCCAAAATATATATGTATTGAAATTACAAGTGGAAAAGAGATAGATGGTGGATCTTTACTGTCATGTTGTTGCTATTTAGTATAGTCAATGTAGCGAAAAACCTTTGTTTTAACGGTTTATAGCCCGGAAATAACCAAATTATAAATAATTTTCATTAAATTAATTACATATCTATAAAATTGAAAATTATAGAGAATTGTTTATTATTAATATATTTTTATATCCATTAATATAATAAATAATTGTTTAAATAAATTGAGTAATAAATTATTTAAATAATTTCTCAATTAATTACTAAACTATAGACTAGATTATAACCTATAAACTAGACTATAAACAATACTATAAACTAGAGTATAGACAAGACTATAGACTAAATTATAGCTTGACTATAGACTAGACCAGCAGTTCCCCCGGTTTCACTTTGCGGACCCCTTGAGGAATTTATTTAAATTCGCGGACCCCCATACATATTTTGATATCTTAGTGTTCTAAATATATAATTGTTCATCCGAAAATTGTCATAGTCCATAAATCCCAAGGCCAAACAGATGTAGATATGTCATTTATATAAAATATTCCCGTACATTGAGAATAATTAATATTTCAGTGAAGTTTCAATTGCCTGTTTTTGTTGATAGAATGACTTCATTGTTGAAATGTTAACATGATGTTTAATTTTATGACCGTGAGATCTTTCACGTTCATTTTTCAGACGGGTAATCTGAGTATTTTAGCTAATTTTTCGGGAAAATAATATAAGAAAGTCGAACTTCTTCTATATTGTTGCGGAATGCGTTTATCCGCATAATATATGACTTGAACTCTTTGCGAAAGTACTGTGAATTTTACTGCATGGTTTTGACTATTTATGCATTTTCTGATGTTAATTTAATAATATTGGTCGACAAAATCAAGTTAAAATCTGTATATCACGTCGGAATGGAATATTTATATTTAAAATTACCTGGATTAACGTATTGAAGACGAATAAAGAGTCACCTCTGTTTCGGAAATATATTATTTTAGTCCTTCCAAACAAGAACACTTTTGTTTACAATTTGACAAACTTAAATCTGCGATAAGCTCGTCCTTGAATTATGAAATGTGGCCTAACTTCATACTCCGAGATAACAGTATCTCTTATTTAATTGTAATTGGGGAACCGTTGGACTAGACTGCAAACTAGACTATAGATGCATATATTATGTAGTATAACTATATATTGTATGTTATTACCAACCAATAAATAACAAAACAAACAACAAAAATAATAATTATCATTAATTTACGCAATTGCTTGAATTTCAATTAAATGTCACAACTTTGTCTCAGATTTATGTTTTATAAAAAATAAAATAAAACCCGTCATATAAGCGACTATTTACATTTTTGTATGAGGTGATAACACTCTTTTTCAGAAAATAAACAAAGAACAGCTGTCATTGACGCTGTTTGATCTTACATTTGGTTTGCAAGATCAAATAATTATTTTACCAAATTGACGTAAATTATTTGACTGGTGTTCACATTGATGAAACAATGAGAAAATATTTATTTGCCAGCAAATCAATTTGTTTTATGAAACTCATCCGCATTGCTGTTTGTTAACATGAAATATTTTATGTTTAGATTCGACAAGCAAAGTTTTTTCAATCGTGTTATATATTAATATTATACACTTTTATTATAAAAATTTAATTTTAAACCTAATAAAAATAGTTAAAATTAAAACAAATTGCCAAATTGTTTTTTTCTTGCATGGAAATATACGATATACTGTGGATGCAAAACATGTGTGTGTTTGAACCAAATTATTTTTGCACTGTTTGATAAAACAATACCATCAAATATTTATTCAAGTCTGAACATGAAATAAATATTGCATTTGTTTGACGCAACTTTATAAATATTTTATAAAAAATATTTGGACCAAATATTTTACAGGTCTGAACGTAGCTTTACACTTATGAAGATATTTAAAAATAAAACTCTTCTTTCTAGAAGATGTGTTGTTTACTTTTTATGTTTTGCCCTGTTTGTTTGTTATTTAGTTCAAGCATACGTACGTGTATTAGTAACAACTTTTAATGCTTATAGCTGCCAAAATTCTGAACCGATCTCGTTAATATATATATTGTGCACATCTGCGAACAAATACCTTTAAAATGATATACCCTTGTCCAATATCGAATGTATACTATAAGAGTAAAAGGGGTTACAAAAAATCGCCTTGCCTATTAATTATATAGATATATTTTAATATTTAAAATAAATATGTGCAAAATAACGCAAAAAATATTTGCAGCTTTAAACTAAAAAATATTAATTTTGTTTTAGATTAATATAATTTCTAAATTTCAGTTTTCCATACATATATGCTATTTCACATATACAATATTGGCTAATTAGTCTTAAATATTGACTTGTCTAATGACTAATCTGTAGTTTTTAAGTACCTTTAACTAAAATTAGTCTTTGGACTAGTATAAAAACTCATAATACTAGTTTATTGTCTTGTTATAGATTAGTCGCCCATCTATTTAATGGAATAGCTTATTGTCTGATATATTAATTATAAGGTAGTGTTATCGATTTTGCTACTATGTTCATTTTTCACCGTGGTGCATAATTAATGTCAAACTTTGTTTACATTTTGTAAATGTCAAACTTTATTTTCATTTTGTTAATGTCAAACTTTGTTTTCATTTTGTTAATGTCAAACTGGTTTCATTGTGTATATGTAAAATTTGTGATGAAAGTGAAATTGTGTGACTAGGGTATATTTTTGTGTTTTTAGCATTAAATGTTTAGCATCACAAAGAATTATAAACAGATTCAAATTTATAATAATTTTTTGTTTAATAGAAATTCGCTTTGATTTATTTGTCAGCTGTATTGAAATTTTTCCAATTCGCCTTCAAGTGCAGGCAAAATGTCAAACTACATAAAAAAATATAACGAATTCGCTTGGTATTCTGAATTTGCCGATGACACTACCTTATGAAATTAATTATAAGGTAGTATTAACAGAGCAGCTGATTGTTTTTTGGTAATACATCTTTGATTTTTCTATATGTATTTTGACAGTGTTTTGGCACTTTGAAGTGTAGGCATACTGTACAAACTATATATATAAAAAATAAAATGAATTCTCTCCGTATTTCTGAATTCGGCGAAGACATTACCTGCTACACGAATACTGTGAGTCAAAGCGAATTCATATAAGTTGGTGTTAATCAATCAGCTGATAATTTTTTTCTTAATTCACCTGGTTTTCCTAGCTGTCAAAGTTTGTTATTGTTAACATTTTTATATTTAAAAATGTCCGTTAAACAGAGGAAAACTTCGTTAACATTTTGAATTATTTATGTAAAAAATCTGGAAATACCAAGCATCTCGTAAACAAATATCATTTTATTTAAATAATGGCATAATTGGTATGTATACAAATATGTTATTTAAGAAAAATATTTTTTCTATTAAATGTTAACATATTACACAATATTGTTTTATATTTTATATTAAAATTGTGTAGATAACGTGAAAAACTAAAAAAATCTCTTCCGGAACACTTAATAATAAGAAACGTATATGAAGTATTTATCCGGCTGGCGGCAACTGACTTCTACGTTGTGGCCTAATTTTGAAATCTATTAAATGTTAACAAATTAAACAATATTGTTTTATATATACACTATGTACACAAAGAGATTAACTAAAAAAGTCTGTTCCGGAATTATCCATTCGCAACAAATATACATTCATTCGTAATATAATATTTTCATGAATATGTACTTTTTTATGTTTTTTTTTACCAAAAATTAAGTTTTACTTAACTTAAGGCACTTGCTTAAATTTTGCAAATTAAGCTACCGGAATAGAATTTTTCGATGGAAACAAACATTATTCAATTCAGAATATATTTTCCTCACAAATTTTAATATCCTTATCTTTATTTTTTAATATAATATAAACATTTTACAAAAATTTTTCATCAAATGAATTCGGTTTTTGACTATGGTTTCTGACATTTACGAAAACCAAAAGCAAAAACAAAATACATGGAAAATGTTGTTGTTGCAGAACTGCCACCACCTTATCTGAACATTGTCTATATAACGTGATTAACTAAAAAGAATCTCTTCCGCAACACTTTATATTAAACAAGTAAGAGTGCTATATTCGGCTATGCCGAATCTTATATACCCTTAACCATAGTGTATTTTAAACATCTTTTATAAATTTTAAATGTTTTCCCGACTACATTATTATTACATCAAAAGCTAAACAAAGAGAACAACAACAACGCTAAACGAAATAAAACACAATATACACAAGGCATCTAAACCATCAGACATCTAAACATACATAACGAAAAACACAGAAAAACAAAAATAACGCAATGACGCATCCAAACCAAGCGCTTGGTACTCTTTTGTGTTTGTAAATGCGCTTAGCTATAGACAGTGTGTTTTCTTAACACTTGCAATACGTTGTTGTTGTTCTTAACAGTATACAAGCAAGAGTAAAACAACAACACTTTCGTATTCATCGCTGGTAAACATTGACGAGACGTAGATTTTGTTTTTGTTTATCGTAAAAAAATTGTTTTAAAAAGCACTTGGAAAACTTTTTTGTTAGTTTTAAATTTCAAACTTACATTATTCACATAAAAATTATTGTACAATAACTCACAATCTACTCTCATATAATTGAAAACGCTTTAAATACTTTTTTCTATTCATTAAAAAATATATTTGCAAAACAAAAGGGGAAAATTATTTTATTTTAACAAAAAATGCAAATCATATTTTTTTGCTGTGTATTTTGGAATCCAAACATACAAAAAAATACACAGCTGAATAAAACCAAATACTTCTACACACACACGTGTACATCTTTTTCTATATACAGTGTTGTTGCTTTTATAACAATTTTTTGATGAAATTTTCAGAGGTTGTCTAGGATTTTTGCTCATATCTCCGTTATTTACCGACCGATTTTGCTGATTTTAAATAGCGATCTTCTCGAAAGCATGTCTAATAGAATTATTGAAGATTCGGATCTCGCCGATATCTGGGGTCCTCTAAAAACTGATTTCAACAGACAGACAGACAGGCATGGCTTAATCGACTCCGCTATCTATAAGGATCCAGAATATATATACTTTATAGGGTCGGAAAATTATATTATAGAAATTACAAACGGAATGACAAACTTATATATACCCTTCTCACGAAGGTGAAGGGTATAAAAACACATATGAAGAATTTAGCCAGTCAGTGGCAGCTTGTTTTTCATGATTAATTCAGAAAAAAATCTGTTTCGGAACGCTTTATATAACAAAACCCGTATGAGGTATTTACCGGCCAGCTGCTGCTACTTTATGGCCAAACATTGCAAATTACTCCGCCGTAGTAGAATTATCCATTAGCAACAAAGATCCATTCATTCGTAATAGCGTTTTTTCGTGAATATGTACCTTTTTATGTTTATTTTTCACAAAATATTAAGTTTTACTTGATTTCAGGCACGCACTTAAATTTCGCAAATAATCTGCTTTGTTTGAAACAAACCTTATTCAATGCAGAATAAATTTTTTTGAACAATTTTTATATCTTTATCGTAATTATACCCTTCACCTTCGTGAGAAGGGTATATATAAGTTTGTCATTCCGTTTGTAATTTCTATAATATAATTTTCCGACCCTATAAAGTATATATATTCTGGATCCTTATAGATAGCGGAGTCGATTAAGCCATGTCCGTCTGTCTGTTGAAATCAGTTTTTAGAGGACCCCAGATATCGGCGAGATCCGAATCTTCAATAATTCTATTAGACATGCTTTCGAGAAGATCGCTAAATCAGCAAAATCGGTCGTTAAATAACGGAGATATGAGCAAAAATCCGAGACAACCTCTGAAAATTTCATCAAAACATTGTTATAAAAGCAACAACAACACTGTCTATAGAAAAAGATGTACACGTGTGTGTGTAGATGTATTTTGTTTTGTTCAGTTGTATATTTTCTACTAAAATACACAGCAAAAAATATGATTTGCATTTTTTGTTAAAATAAAATAATTTTCCCTTTTGTTTTGCAAATATATTTTTTAATGAATAGAAAAAAGTATTTAAAACATTTTCAATTATATGAGAGTAGATTGTGAGTTATTGAACAATAATTTTTATGCGAATAATGTAAGTTTAAAATTTAAAACTAACAAAAAATTTTTCCAAGTGCTTTTTAAAACAATTTTTTTACGATAAGCAAAAACAAAATCTACGTCTCGTCAATGTTTACCAGCAATGAATACGAAAGTGTTGTTGTTTTACTCTTGCTTGTATACTGTTAAGAACAACAACGTATTGCAAGTGTTAAGCGCATATAAGTGTATAGAAAACACACTGTCTATAGCTAAGCGCATTTACAAAAACAAAAGAGTACCAAGCGCATAGGGCTTGGGCACCCTTGGTTTTGATGCTGTTGGCGTCATTGCGTTGTTAATTTTGTTTTTCTGTGTTTTTCGTTATGTATGTTTAGATGTCTGTTGTCTTGTGTATTTTGTGTTTTATTTCGTTTAGCGTTGTTGTTGTTATTCTTTTTGTTTAGCTTTTGATGTAATAATAATGTAGTGGGGAAAAAAATTTAAAATTTATAAAAGATGTTTAAAATACACTATGGTGAAGGTTATCTTTGTGAGAAGGGTATATATAAGTTTGTCATTCCGTTTGTAATTTCTATAATATAATTTTCCGACCCTATAAAGTATATATATTCTGGATCCTTATAGATAGCGGAGTCGATTAAGCCATGTCCGTCTGTCTGTTGAAATCAGTTTTTAGAGGTCACCAGATTTTGGCGAGATCCGAATCTTCAAAAATTCAGTTAGACATGCTTTCGAAAAGATCGCTATTTAAAATCAGCAAAATTGGTCTATAAATAACAAAAATATGAGCA
Organism: Lucilia cuprina; assembly: GCF_022045245.1. Lineage (NCBI taxonomy): Eukaryota > Metazoa > Arthropoda > Insecta > Diptera > Calliphoridae > Lucilia > Lucilia cuprina. Next base: position 48,184,907 of record NC_060952.1, on the reverse strand, counting down.
AAAATCCGAGACAACCTCTAAAAATTTCATCAAAAAAGCCACATTTGTTTCATGCTTTGTTAAAAAAGCAACAACAACACTGTGAATTGGATAAAGATGTACATTTGCGTGTGGAGATGTATTTGGTTTTATTCAGCTTTGTATTTTTTGTATGTTTGGATGCCGTTCTCACAATGGTAAGAACAAGGAGATAAAACAGTAATATGTTGGTAATACAGCTCATACTTGTTTGAGAGTGGTAATACAGTTTGACGGTGGTATTACAGTACAACGGTTAATATTTGTTTCTGCTACAGTTTATATTTGTTTGTGTGTATGTTATTTGTAACATGTGTGCAGAGATACAAAATAAATAAAAACTGTTTTTTAAAACATACTTGGTGAAGGGTTAATATTTCTTTCTGCTAATGGCACATTTATTTTAAAAATTTTTAAAAATACACAGTAAGAAATTAATTTCAGTAATTTTTCAAATTTTTGAAAAATCGCGAATTTGTAAAATTTAAGAAAAAAAAACTGTTAATATCTGAATTCTACGAGCTTGATTTATAAAGCAATACAAATAAAACATTTTACTTTTTTGATGCGTCCCAGTTTTAAATTAAATAATTAAGAAAACTTGCAAATGGTTTATTTGTTAATGGTTAATTTGTACTTTAAATCATATGCTAAATGTAGAAAATGTTCCAGAAATCGTATGCGAGCATGTAGGGGGATATTCCAAATTGTAATGTTTCCTCATTTATTGACTTTTGCTTGGAAATATTCGAAAATTCTGATTTTTTTATCACCACATATGTAGCAGTACCAAGTAGATGATGTTCCTGTAATGGTATTTCCAACTTTTTCATTAATCATTGTAAGTTTTAAATAATAGGACATGTTAAACGAATAATTTTCTATTTTGATTGTTATAGGTTCCAAGTTTTTAATTTCTGCTTCAATACGATTTATCAAATCTTGCGTTGTTGTTTTGGATTTCTTTATATACTCAAAGCTTATTGGCCTACAAAAAGCTTTGGATCCTGGAGTCGAATTCTTCCAAATATCATCGAAACTAGTTGATGGAGAATCGCTGTCAGAATACTTTCGAATTTTTAATGGAACTAGCGATGCCATAAATACACTTTTATACTCGGAAGATGATTCACTTGTGTTGATTTGTTTATATTCCGAGAGTGCTGATAATCCATCACATCCCCACTTACAAATGAGTTGAAGATCACAAGAATTTATTTTTTTTTAGTTGGTCTGAAGAAAAGTCAGAAGCAATCCATAAAGAAGTATTTTCGTGTAGAGCGCCAAGTCCAATAACAGCCTTCCGATCAGTTATTTCAATAGGAGATGGTATAATGCCTTTCTTCTTTTCATTTATTTTGTCATATGATGGTAAAACATCCACTCCTTTTTCAGATAGCGCCTTTCTTAACGTTATGTAGTTATCACGACTTAATCCCAGATGCAACATAAGCGCAATAACTTCTTCCTCAGTGAACGTTGTATCAGATGATGGTATGGGAATACTCTTTACAATTCTTTTCAGTCGGCTTGGTGACGCGGTTGGAAGAATATTTGCAATTTTTAAATTTTTCTTAACATTGCTTTAAAAGTGTCCGAAACTTCTTCGTTAGATAAGGTTTCTAGTGAAGTTTATAACCTATTCCTCTTCGATTTTGAGCTAAAATCCTCATACTGCTTACAGGGAGCACCAACAGTTGATTTCAATAAGAAGTTGACTTTATCTTGAAAAGTAGCTGAAGAGTGTGCAAATAAAATGGAGCACAAATCATTTTTTTAGTACGATCGCCATGGTTAGAAAATTACAAATAATTACAAACAGATATAAACCTCTCTTATATATTAATTACAGGTACTTAAATTATTTTTTAAAGGGTTATGATATTCTACCTAATATGTCTAACGTTTCCTTATGTAATGAATTTTTCCTCAATAGGCCACTTTAATAAGCTACCTATTAAAGTGACCTATAGAAGAGTGTGCAAATATAATGGAGCACAAATCATTTTTTAGTACGATCGCCATGGTTAGAAAATTACAAATAATCACAAACAGATATAAACCTCTCTTATATTTTAATTACAGGTACTTAAATTAAATTATTTTTTAAAGGGTTATGATATTCTACCTAATATGTCTAACGTTTCCTTATGTAATGAATTTTTCCTCAATAGGCCACTTTAATAAGCTACCTATTAGGGTAAAAAATAATACTGAACATTTTTTAATATATGTAACAAATTTAAGCGTTAACCTTATGGATGAAAATAATAGTGCTACGTAAATTCTCTAAAATATGTTGAGTTTTCCCTAATGAATTTGTCACTTAAAAAGATTAGGTAGGCATGTTATATATCAAATGAAAATTTTGTCTATTTTTCAAAACTGTATATAATTTTTGAAAATTAAAAAATTCGCGGAATACTTTTTTTAAATTAAAAAATGTTTTTTATTCAGTTTTTGCGAAGATACAAATTTTTCAAATTGCAATAAAAGTTTTATTTAGGAATATTTGTTGATGAAATTTTACAGTTAGGTAGATTTTTTTACTCAAAATTAAATAAAAATTTCGAATTTTCTTATTAGAAATCCCGGAATTCCAAAAAAGTTTTTGCTTATTATATCCATACCAGGGGCGGGGTTATCGAAACCCGTTACAAAATTATTAAGAACATATTGGGTCATATAAAACAGGTCACTATAATTTGATATCGATTATGCGATTTGAGAATTTTTGCTCAAAATTGAATTTTGAATCCGTATAAAAATTTTTAGGTTTTGTTTCATTTATCGTATTTTATGTAAAGTAAGCTTTCCAAAAAGTATAAATTCTATATACATCTTCTTAGAAACTTTTTAGATAACTTAAAAAGAAAAGATAGGATCGTTTTAAAAATTTAACATAGCCAAGGTGTCTTAATTTGAGCACCCCCCGCCGTGCCCCTGGTTGGCCTATAAGGTCCAAATTCAAAAGCTAAACTCTACAACACCTCCTCTTTGTGCGTACCAAATTTCATTAAAATCGTATTAACCGTTTAGAAGTTACCGAATTATTTCCCTCTTTTTTTTCCTATACCACTGTGCGTCGCTATTCATAATTACAATTGATTTTTACAATGAAATTTTTAATTAAGCTATACAAAATGCTGTGACAAAAAATAGAGCCAGTTTGCAAATATATAAAAATTTAACAATTTATAGAAATTGAAATTGATACAAATTGTAAGTTTAAGGCTTATACAATCCTAATATAATCTCATTTAAAAGCAATAATTTTGAGTCCAAAAGAAGCAGAAGCAAACTTTGCAGGCGAGACCGTAGAAAAATTATAAAAATACGCCATGTTCAAGGTAAGGGCTATAAAAGCAAATTGTTGAAATAATTCTATGGTCAAAAAAAAAAAACAGTCTAAACTGTAGAAATACATAACTCATGTAAAAAAATTTCGCTTTTAAGGACACAATAGCATCATTAATTATAATTATGGAATATTTGCAGACCTATCTTCCCTCAATCCGAAATAGAGACTATGTTCCAAACAAGAAAAAATAACCCCATACCATTACGTATCCGCCACCATGTTCAATGATCTTAAAAGCACATTGGGGACAAAATCCAGTGTTAAATTTTTATATATTTGCAAACGTAAAGCTATACGGATCATATCAGAATAAAATAAATATACCTTTTTGCATAATTTAAATTTTATCGCATTAGCGCTAGTATGAAGGAAAAAAAATTATCCTACAGGCCCCCCCTAGAATTGCTCTATGGGTTATAAAAATAAGTCGTGCAAAAAATTAGGTCAATAGTATTACGTTAACTGGTGCCGCAACGACTCTGAGGTTTGATGGAAAATATTTTCCATCAAATAATTTTTGATGGAAACTAGTCGAAATTGTTTCTATTTTTAGGTAGATTATCATAAAACTTAAGAAATTTATTTATTAACATCCGACATTTACAATAACAGTAAAAAAATAACCCTAAATTTTTTAAGTTGAATTAATGGGATTGCAAACGGGTTTTATTGAAATATGTCCAAATTGGCATGTTTTTAAAACATCGAGATCATTTTGACCTCAAGGCCGTTTAATGGTTAATTTAATTTTATACCCTTCACCTTCGTGAGAAGGGTATATTCCGTTTGTAATTTCTATAATATAATTTTCCGACCCTATAAAGTATATATATTCTGGATCCTTAAGATAGCGGAATCGATTTTTTTACGATAAACAAAAACAAAATCTACGTCTCGTCAATGTTTACCAGCAATGAATACGAAAGTTTTGTTGTTTTACTCTTGCTTGTATACTGTTAAGAACAACAACAACGTATTGCAAGTGTTAAGCGCATATAAGTGTATAGAAAATACACTGTCTATAGCTAAGCGCATTTACAAAAACAAAAGAGTACCAAACGCATAGGGCTTGGGCACTCTTGGTTTGGATGCTGTTGGCGTCATTGCGTTGTTATTTTTGTTTTTCTGTGTTTTTCGTTATGTATGTTTAGATGTCTGTTGGTTTAGATGCCTTGTATATTTTGTGTTTTATTTCGTTTAGCGTTGTTGTTGTTCTTTTTGTTTAGCTTTTGATGTAATAATAATATAGTCGGGAAAAAATTTAAAATTTATAAAAGATGTTTAAAATACACTATGGTGAAGGGTATATAAGATTCGGCACAGCCGAATATAGCATTCTTACTTGTTTTAATAAATAAATAAATTTCTTAAGTTTTATGATAATCTACCTAAAAATAGACACAATTTCTACTAGTTTCCATCAAAAATTGCAAATATTACAAAATTTGACCACAATTTTTCAACAAGATCGCTCGTAAACTTTCTAAGTTAGAGGCGGTCAAAATTTGACATTTTGGCCATGCAGGTTTTTCTTCTCATCCATGTAACTTATTGCCTATTGTTCGTAGCAAAATGTGTCCCAAATAGTTTAGATAGCTGTTTATGCAATCTTTCAAAACAAAAAAATTAATAAAATTTTTTGGATTTTTTTTTTAAATCAAACACATTTTTGACTTTTTTCAAAATGGGCCCTTTTTATTTTTTTTTAATCTTTTTTTAAGAAAGCTTAAGTCTTTTCCTATATGGTCGCTTAGTGGTATGCGAGTGGGATATCTATCAAAAAAATATTTTGTAACTCAAGATTTAAAATTTTTGAATTTTTTTGCAAAATCGAAAACTTTGTTGACTTTTTTTTTTTTTTAAAATGGACCCCTTTTTTAACTTTTTTTTGCTCAAAAGAAAGCTTATGTGTTTTCCTTTAACTCCCTTTTTGCCGCTTAGTGGGATGAGAGTGGGATATCTATGCAATCTTTCGAAAAAAACATTAAAAATGTAATAAAATATTTTTGATTTTTTTTAAATCAAAAACATTTGTGACTTTTTTTCAAAATGGGCCCTTTTTATTTTTTTAAGAAAGCTTAAGTCTTTTCCTAAGCGCTTAGTGGGATGCGAGTCAAGATTTAAAATTTTTGTTTTTTTTTTTGCAAAATCAAAAACTTTGTTGACTTTTTTTAAAAAAATGGACCCATTTTTTAATTTTTTTGCTCAGAATAAAGCTTATGTGTTTTCCTTTAACACCCTCTTTGGCGCTTAGTGGGATGAGAGTGGGATATCTATAAAAAAATGTTTTGAAACTCAAGACATACAATTTTTTACTTTTATTTGAAAAATCAAAAACCTTTTTGACTTTTTTCCAAAATGGACTCTTTTTTATTAATTTTTTTCTCAAAAGTAAGCTTAGGTCTTTTCATTAAAACCTTTTTGGTCGCTTAGTGGGATGCGAGTGGGATATCTATCAAAAAAAAAATATTTTGTAACTCAAGATTTAAAATTTTTGAATTTATTTGCAAAATCAAAAACTTTGTCGACTTTTTTTTAAAGAAAATGGACTCATTTTTTATTTATTTATTTTTTTTTTTTTTTGCTCAGAAGAAAGCTTATGTGTTTTCCTTTAACACCCTTTTTGTCGCTTAGTGGGATGCGAGTGGGATATCTATAAAAAAAATGTTTTGTAACTCAAGACATACAATTTTTTACTTTTTTTTTAAATAAATAACCTTTTTGACTTTTAATGTAAAAAATTAAAAAAGGCGATTTTTTGCCATTTTTTTTTTTTTGGGAAAAAAGTATATATTTTTAAAGTTATCTGAAAAGTTTCTAAGAAGATGTATGTAGAATTTATACTTTTTGGAAAGCTGACTTTACATAAAATACGATAAATGAAATATATGAAATATATATGTGTATATATATGTATAATTTTTTTGTAAAATCAAAAAAAATTGTCCGTCCTTTTTGAAATTTGTTGAAAGCCGGTTGTTAAAAAAAGTGATTCACATACATACATGTAAATGGTACATATACATCCCAGCAGTTCGACAAAGAGTCAATGCATATGAAAAAGACAGTAATATCCACTAATAGTTAACCACCTGGATGATTGTAATACGTATGTTTTGGGTCATTCGTCACGAATGTACCCTTTGTAATCGATAATGAAGACAGTCGTCACTTTAGTGTCCTCTTTGTAAGCGGGAGCGGAGACAGTCGTCTCTTTACTGTCCTCAAGTAACCTAGAGATTATACTCTTAAAAGTAGTTTTTTTGTTGTACTGCCGAAAGTAGTAATTTTACCCATATTTTGGAGAAATGATTATTACTTTCTACTAATATGCCAACATCTAGATGAGAGTGGACACTTGAAATTTTTAAATTTTAGTTCCATTAATATCTTTCCACTTGGCTGACTCCAATTCGTATGTTTTTGGTCTTTCGTCAAAAATAAACTCTTTGTAAACGAGAATGAAGACAGTCGTCACTTTAGTGTCCCCTTTGTAAGCGAAAGCGGAGGCAATCGTCTGTACTGTCTCTTTGTAGGGTGTAGAGTGACGATTGACTTCCTCGTAGGACAAGCCCATGTTAAAATGGTTGGTCACCTAGGTAGTCAGGTGGCTAGGGGCCACCACAAGTGGTAGGTGAAGTGGTCAGTTCGGGACTGTCCCGTCGAACTGCTGGGTAATTTCTAGTGGTAATTTTATTTCAAGTGTGTAAAAGTTATGTTGTTTTTTAGATCTAGTTAAATAATAATTTATTTTAGAGATGACTGGAAGAAATGGATTCAGATTCCAATTTGATTGGCTAAATAAATCTGAATTTAAAGGCTAGCTGGTGAAAATGATTGTCATATGCTTTAGGTATTCTAGTTTCTTTTTCAATCAGAAAAGCCAATCTTATATAAAATGATATAAAATAATATTGCAAATATATTCTTTAAATTATATAAAAATAGATGTTTTGAAGTCAAAAAGCGTATGGCAAATCAACGAATCAGATGAAAATCCATATTCAAACATAAATGATATTTATATTGGAGTTGCTGCATATGAATCATTAACTCAGATATCTGCATCAGAAAAAACAATCATTCTTCAAGATTGTAGAGAATTTTACATGGAGGCAATTCGCCAAATAAAATCAAGATTTGATTTAGTGATCAAATTTATTCTATTGTAGATATTGTTAATCCAAAAGTTGCTCAGTCTTTTGAACCAAAAAAACTTTATCCCTTTTTAAAAAAAGATTTCCGTCATTCGACACAGATTTACAACAACTTGATAATGAATGGCGACAGCAGCTCAATTAGACTTTGAAAAATTTGAACTTAATGCAAGTATAGAACCAGAAGTATACCGGCCTAACGTTTTTAAATTAAAAAATTCTTTAGAAGAATGTTTGTTTTCCAATCTACAAAAAGTAATTCACTTTATTTTAATATTACCTTTTTCAAATGCTTCTGTTGAAAGAATTTTTAGTAATTTGAAAAATTGCATAACTGATTTAAGAAATAGAATGTCTTCTGAAACAATTACATCAATTTTCTTACTAATGAAGGAATTTTAAGAAACGGTAAAGAAAACTATGAACCTAGTCAAGCAATTATCAAAAAGAATTGGAAATAGTGATCTCAGTTATAACTATATACGTATATATAGAGATATTTTAATTATCTAATTTTATATTTTGTTTATAAATGAATTAATTATAATTATTTAAATATTCGTATAGAAAAATATGTATATGATTTATTTTTGTTTCATTATTTTTTATGTTTAAATTGAAATTAAAAAAGGGCATGTGTAATTTTTTTTAATGTGTAATTTAGGCGTCGATCAATTGTAGTTTCTAAATTTTTTGGTGGCAACACTACTAGTGAGTGTAAGAGATAATGAGAGTCTCTCTTACAATGTATTACAAATTTATAAGTATTGGTCAGTGTTGCCAACTTAGTGCTTTTAGCACTATTTGCAGTGCTTTTTGGTGTGCCAAACGCGGAAAATTTTGCTCATGGTGCCTTTCTTCAAAAAGGCACTAAAGTGGTGCTTTCTAATTTTATGACAGTGCATTTAGTGCTTTTTTTCTATTAATTCTAGACTAATTCATGATTTATAAACAAGTAAATATTTTATAAATAAATAAATAAGAACAACATCTTCCGGTATTGCTGCTCCGTATCTTATTGGTTCGTGCCGGATTCGAAATAAATCCCGGACCATAGTACTGTTCAGTTTGCCAGAACCGGTTGTACAATATGTCCAACCAATTAAGGTGCAACGCATGTTTGGGCTGGTGTCACCTCAGAAACTGCTCTGGACTAAACCATCATCGGGAGTGGTCGGAGACATCGACGAAACTAAAAACTGCGCACGTCTTTTCCAGTTTTTAACATCTGGACGGATTGAAAAAGTAACTGACAATTTTATGTTTTCGAAAACCTATAATTCTCTGCTATTTCCATAACATACATTTATTTGTTAGATATAAGTTCAATCTTAAAAATCTTAGGAAAAAATGAGCGAAATAATGTGCAATTTTTATTAAAATAAACAATATTTGACTGAAAAAACGTTAGTGCTTTTTTACCCATTTTCAGTTAGAAAATTACGCTTTTTTACCCATTTTAATTTTTTTACGCGCGTTTTGCTTGACCAATGTTGGCAACACTGGTATTGGTTGCTTAGTCGGTTCTCTTATACTGTACTCTCATATAATCACTTAAATATAGGAATTCACTAAAAAGTAATTTATATAAATTCATACACAATATAAATAAAAAATACAAGAAATTCTAATAAAAAATATGAACAAAATATAATTCGAATATAATAATATTATGTAACGGAAAACTTCGTTTAAACTGGTTTAATTTCTTTTATGGAACTGCTTCTATGTCACTTCTTGGCTTCGGGAAAATAAGTTTATTTTGTCCGTAGACAATCTATACATCTAATGAGCGACGTATGTAAAAAGTTGCAATAACATATTGTATTTGTATCTAAAATCGCGTTGTACCACCAGCTTTAATAGGTTCTATTTAACTCAAGATTGTTGATACTATGTTATCATAAGGTTCTTCGAAATTTGTGTCGATCGTATGCTAAATGCGGTCTTCTGTCCTTTATCTTCTTTCTTCAAATTCTTGTCCTTCATCTTCTTTATCAATGCAAGCTCTAAAACAGGTTTCACCAGTATATCCAATTTCTTTGATTTAGGGCACATGAGAACCTGAATATATAGTTTTGGTAAATTCTGCTTTACAGATGCACTTTGGTTGATGGACGAGAATCGATTTCGACTATTGCTTTTCGTTTCATATTTTCCCGTTTCATTAAAATGCAAACAACTTTGTTCGAACTTTTGGTCTGTCATCATTATAGTCTGCGGGAAAAAGTTAGTTATGGGTTTCTAAAACTTACATATGGTACGCTTTCAAATCTTTTAAATGGGCAGTCCCTTTATTTTTTTTTTTTTTTGGTTTCTGGATGAACTAGTCAAACTATGACCGGAGAGCGTGCTTTGCCTCAAAATGTTCTATAGCTTTTGACAAGACTTGAGCTTTTAGTAGGACTAGATCACCTCTTTTAGGAGTCCATTCACGACGTCGCAGATTGTAGTGGGTGGCTTGATTATTGGTTGCAGTCTGTAGATTTGTTTGGACTATTTGAAAGGCTTCGTTTAAATGTTTCACCTTTTCATCTAAAAGCCTCTCTGAATGTTTTAGGAGTAGCTTGTCTCACTGGTACAAATTCAGACCATTTACTGAATTTATTGTGGAAAACAATCAATGTATTGTTGGCAAGAAAAGATCGGGGTATGTTGTTTTTTAGATCTAGTTAAATAATAATTTATTTTAGAGATGACTGGAAGAAATGGATTCAGATTCCAATCTGATTGGCTAAATAAATCTGAATTTAAACGTTAGCTGATGAAAATGATTGTCATATGCTTTAGGTATTCTAGTTTCTTTTTCAATCAGAAAAGCCAATCTTATATAAAATGATATAAAATAATATTGCAAATATATTCTTCAAATTATATAAAAATTGATGTTTTGAAGTCAAAAAGCGTATGGCAAATCAACGAATCAGATGAAAACCTATTTTCAAAAATAAATGATATTTCATGTGGTGAGTACGGTTAACACCTAATGATTCAAAATTTTTCTGGCATTCTCGACTCGTGAATTGCGTTCCATTATCAGTCAAAAGGACATGAGGTACGCCGAAACGAGCAAGAATCCGTTCTCTAAAAGCCTTTATGAATGTTTTAGGAGTAGTTTGTCTCACTGGTACAAATTCAGACCATATATTGAATTTATCGTGGAAAACAATCAATGTATTGTTGCCAAGAAACGATCGGGGTAGAGGTCCCACAAAATCTGAACAAAGTGTGTGTCATGGTTGGGATACTTCCGACGAATGCATTTTTCCATCAGGTATTTGTTGCATTGGTTTAAAACGCTAACAAATTTCACAATTCCATACATATTTGGTGATGTCTCTAAAAAGGCCATGCCAGTAAAAAAGTTTTGTTACTCTTGCAATCGTTTTGTTGATGTCCAGATGGCCTGCAGTTACATCATCAAGTCACACTTTAAGGACACGGTTCCTATCTGATTTATGTACCACCAATTTCCATGCAACAGGATCCTTCTAATTGTATGCGAACGAGTCATATATGTGTCGTCTTAGATTTCCATTCTCGTCCATTTGGTAATCTGGTAACTTTTCAGGGTTAGATTTAACTGTTTTCATCTTGTTTACATACCAGTGATCTTCACTAACTAAAGACGAGCTCCTCCAAACATGCGCTTAAAACTTCCTTTTTTATCAGATTTATAAATGCACAATTCATGGCTACTTTACTTAATTTCATTTCTAATTATTTTATGTTATTTTTTATCGTTCTTTTACGGTCCCTGCTCGGGTGCCATTTATAATAGTTTTGCCGGGGTTAGTTCAGCCAGTCCAGGATTTATTTAAATGTCTTAGTTATACATAAATAAAACCAAAGAAATCAAGGACACCAGTTGAAAATGTCGATTTCACAATTTATTTTAAATTACTGGATTATTTTATTGTAGAAAGCCGACCAGGAAAACCAGGATACCGTACAACGACTGTCTTTTTCAAAAGCTAGAAAAAAGTTCACAGTAACCAGTAAAAAGTTATGTTTACTGCATAGTGCCCATAGTTGAAATCACGCAAATTTTCCATACATTTTTGACACATCCAAATCTAGTTAATCTACTAGAATTGATTAAAAACATGTCGAAATTTTATTTATTCGAACAAGATTTGCTTATGCAACACTGCGATGTGTCTAGGATAAGTACAGCTATCCATTCAAATTGAATGTTTTTGTCGAAAAAGTGACAATTAATTTCGAAGTGAAAATAATAACAAATTATAATTGTAAAATTAGTGGCCATATAGTAGTATATAGGCGGAACTAATTGTCAAGGGCCTAAGTCCCCTGTAAAAGACCTAACTGCTGAGAATGTATTAGTAGAAGCACAAAAATAAACACAGTTGTTCAAAAGGTACTAAATAAAAAATGCATTTTTGGACGTCATTCTTTGTGTTTTTATAAATGAAATTTTTTATGGCAGTTATTGAAAATATTAGTTATTTATTTATATATTTATGAAAATATATTTTATATCAAAACATGTTTTTTTGTTGTTTTTTCTGCACTAATACAAAATGAAAATAGTATGTAAAATATTTTTTAATTTTCAATACTAAAATGTAGAACTTTTCATTTTTCAATTTTAATTAAAATAAAATGCCAAAGAATAAAAAAATATTTTTTTTCGTTTGTAAAATATAAATTATTTTCGGGGTTTTAAATAAATGAAAAGTGTTAAAAAAAAAAAATAATAAACATTAAGTTTAAGTGATAAGAAAAACTAATAAAGGGCCCTTCACACGGTCACACTTTACGTACGACAAGTCTAATGAAAAAGTAAAATGAAATTCCATCCGTATGACAAACAAGAGAATAAAAGACGTATGATTTAATTTTTTGTGTTTACACGATTGGTATAAAACAATAACAAAGTAAGATGGAACAGCTGTTTCACTTTTTATACCCACCATCAAAAAAGATGGGGGGTATATTGTTTTTGTCATTCCGTTTGTAACACATTGAAATATTCGTCTAAGACCCATAAAAGTATATATATTCTGGGTCCTTATTAGATTCTAAGACGATCTAGCCATGTCCGTCCTTCTGTCCGTCTGTCTGTTGAAAACACGATAGAGTCCAAACGGAAGTAGCTAGCGAGCTGAAACAGATACTTATAGTAGATCCAGTTTGTTTGGTATTGAAAATGGGCAATATCGGTCCACGATTTCGCCTAGCCCTCATATAAGCCCCCCTTTAGAAAATGACATTATCGCCAATAACTGACTAACAAAAGCATCAATAGCGCTGTAATTCGGCACAAACATGTTTTATGGGGACATAAATCCTTTCATAGAATTTCATAAGGATCGGTCCATAATTGACCCTACCCCCCATACAAAATACCCTTCAGAAAATGACTTTATCGTTCACAACTGACTAACAGAAGCATCAATAGCGGTGTAATTCTGCACAAACATGTTTTATGGTGACATAAATCTCTTTGTAGAATTTTATAAGGATCGGTACATAATTGACCCTACCCCCCATATAAAGTCCCCTTCAGAAAATGACTTTATCGCCAATAACTGGCTAAGAGAAGCATCAATAGCAGTGAAATTCGACACAAACATGTTTTATAGCGACATAAATCTTTTCATAGAATTTCATAAGGATCGGTCCATAATTAACCCTACCCCCCATACAACGTACCCTTCAGAAAATTACTTTATCGCTCACAACTGACTAACAGAAGCATCAATAGCGGTGTAATTCGGCACAAACATGTTTTATGGTGACATAAATCTCTTTGTAGAATTTTATAACGATAATTGACCCTATCCATAATTGACCCTATCCCACCTATAAGGTCCCTTGCAGAAAACGACTTTAATGCTCATATCTACCTTAAGAAGCATATACATATATAACAATAATATTCGACATATAAAAGTTTTATGGGAACTAAAATCATTTTCTTAAATTTTATGAGGATGAGTCCATTATTATCTAACCCCCTAATAAGGTGCCCTTTAGAAAACGAATTCAACGCTCATTACTACAAAATTCTACATACACAAGTTTCGTGCGAGCCAAAATCTCGATCTCGAGGATTTATTAAATTTATATAAATTTAATAAATCCTACATACATTCAATAATTCAATTAAAAAATTTTCTAATTAAAATTTGGTTATTTCATGCATAAATTTTTCCCATAATATACATTAAACATACATAGATATAAACGTTTTCAATTATTTTCTAAATAAAATTTGGTTATATCTTGCATACATTTTTCACATTTTATAATTTTTCAAGTTTAACATGAACTGTTAAATTTTAGACCATAAGTCATTTCCTATAGTAAATAATATTTAAGTTTGATAGTAAAAATATTGTAACCTGTTAGTCGCGACTATCGTTTTGTTTCGTGTTTTCGTCGGCACATATATGCTCTGCTTGCGTACAACTCATGTTCGTATATTGTTGACTTCGAATAATTTGTGTAGGAAAATATTTTAATATTATAGGCAAGTCATATGAAAGATATGTGGGTATTATAAATATGTTAGCGAGTTGCTGCGTAATATATTGTATGTGAATATGTACAGTGTCTCTCGTAAGTATTCGAATTTAGGTATACTAAGAAAAGAAACCAAATTTATTAAATTGTTTGCATGCAAAATAAATAAATAAATTTGTTATATTATCTAGACAGTCCTTAGGTTTCATATCACACTTTTTAAAATTTCAAAAATTTACATTTACTTAAATTATTTAAGCATTTTTTAAAAGTCCATAAAATTACCTCACAAGAGTATTCGAATTTTTCCTGTATTTCACGTTTTATCATATTATATAAAATATAAATGTTTTTTTAGGGGGTTACTATCAACCGAAGGGATATATTTTTGGCCCATTTGGACTTCAATTTTGGGGGATAGTGCCATCGTTTTATGTAATATCATTAAAATGTCGATTTTTGGCGATGTTTGTAATTTTTTTCTCCTTTTTTCCAGAGATAAAACTAAAATTCGATATTGGGACTTAATAGACTCCTTGGGGTATCTAAAAATAATATTTTTTGTTACAAGAATCTGTATTTAAAAGTTCCAATATATAATTATTTGATCATTCTTCTGTAGCTAATTTAACTTTTTAGAACTTAAGTCCATTTTTATAATGCTAGGGTAAACATTTTGGGGAAAGTTGTCTGGTATGTATTCTTATAGATATCAACTTTTATGCATTTTAAGTTTTTAGTATATTGTAGAAGTATACAACTCCAAAACATGCCTAGAAGAAACGCCATTCAATATAGTAGAATCCATCTTTTTATAACGAATGGATTACAGGCTGAATGTTTCCATATCATTATGGTCTAACTCTAAAATATTGATATCTGGTTAAATATTATTAACGATGATAAAAATAAACCCAAAATCTTTGACTTACAGTGTCATTTTAATGGGCAACATAAGCGTGAAAGTTATAAGTAGTAAAAACTTAAATCTACAGTAGAGGATGACGTTTTGTTAAGGCATGTTTTGGAGTTGTATTCCGCTACAATGTCGGGGAAATTGAAAATATATATGTGCTAATATATACATGAATATACACTAGCCAACTTTGCCGATCTTAATGGAACGAAAAGGAGCTTAAGATCCAGATAATTCAATTAGAAACAGAAGAACGATCCCAAAAATACATCATAGAACGTTTAAGTACAGATCCTTACAACAAAATATATTATTTTTAGATACCTTAAGGAGTCTAATAAATCCCAACATTAAATCTTGGATTTATCTCTGGAAAGAAGGAAAAATAAATTAAAATGTGGTCAATAACCGACATTTTAATGATTTTACTTATAACGTTGGTACAATCGCCCCAAAATTGTGCCCAAAATGGGCCAAAAATATATCCCTTCGGTTGATAGTAACCCCTTAAACAATTTTAAGCAAAAAAAAACATTTGATTCTAATTTTATGATTCGTATAATATGATGAAATGTGAAATACAGGAAAAATTCGAATACTTTTGTGAGGTAATTTTATTGACTTCCTTTAGAAAAGCTTAATTAATTTAAGTAAATGTAAATTTTTCAAGTTATAAAAATTGTGATATGAAACCTAAGGACTGTCCAGATAATATAACAACTGTATTTATTTATTTTGCACACAAAAAATATTATTAAATTTGGTTTCTTTCCATAGAATACCTAAATTCGAATACTTATGAGAGACACTGTACGTGTGAAGCAATAACAAAAAACACACTCGTCATAAAAATGACCTATAACAGTACTTCTCTTTCCTACTTTACCGTTTTACGCACATTCCTACACGGTGGTTTACGCAAGGTCAATTTTTTTTTGCTATGCCTGAATTGGTAGTAGATAGAAGAAGAAGGAAATACCAATATTATTTAGTCTTTCTCATGTAATTTCAAAAATTCAATATGTAAATTTATTAATAGGTATGTATATTTTTCTTCGCGCCTGTTCATTCATTATTGTTCAAGATCATTGGGAGTATGTAATAATAAAATATGCATACATACAGTGTCTCTCATAAGTATTCGAATTTAAGTATAATGTGAAAAGAAACCAAATTTAATAACATATTTTGAACGCAAAATTAATAAATTAATTTGTTAAATTGTCTAGACAGTCCTTAGTTTTGATATCACGCTTTTTAAAATTTACAAAATTCACATTTACTTAAATTAATTTAGCTTTATTTAAAAAAAGTCCATAAAATTACTTCACAACAGTAATCGAATTTTTCCTGTATTTCATATTTGACCATATTTTACGAAACACAAAAATTAGAATCGAATGGTCTTTTTGCTTTATATTGTTTTAAAGGGTTACCATCAACCGAAAGGATATATTTTTGGCCCACAATTTTGGGGCATTTGTACCTTCTTTTTATATAATATCATTAAAACTACGATTTTTGATCATATTTGCCATTTTTTTCTATTTTTTAAGAGATAAAACTAAAATTTAATATTGGGATTTAATAGATTCCTTCAGGTATCTAAAAATAATAATCTTTGTTATAAGGATTTGTTTTTAAACATACCATGATATGTTTTTGGTATCGTTCTTCTGTTTCTAATTGAATTATCTGGATCTTAAGACCCTTTCCGTACCACTAGGGTCGATATTTTCCGACAAAGTTGGCTAGTATACATTCATGTACATATTAGCATTAATATATTTTAAATTTCCAAGACATCGTAGCGGTGTACAACTCCAAAACATGCCTTAACAAAACATCATCCTATACAGTAGATTTTAGATTTTACTACTCATAACATTCACGAATATGTTGCCCATTACAACAACACTTATTGTAAAAAATTTTGGGCTTATTTTGATCATAGTAGATAATATTTAAACATATATCAATATTTTTGAGTTATACCATAATGATATGGTGACATTCAGCCTAGAGGCCATTGATTTAAAAAGAATGATTCCACTATATTGATTGGCGTTTCTTCGAGGCATGCTTTGGAGTTATAAACTTCCGCAATATATTGAAAACTTAAAATGTATAACAGCTGATATCTAAAACAATATATAGAAGACAAGTTTCCCCGAAAATTTTTGACCCTAGTATTATAAAAATGGACTTGAGTTCCAGTAAATTGAATTAGCGATGGAAGAATGATTCCAATAATATATCTTGGAACGTTTAAATATAGATTATTGTAATAAAAAATATTATTTTTAGATGCCCCAAGGGGTATATTAAATCCCAATAACAAATTTTGCTTTTATCGCTGGGAAAAAGGAGAAAAAAATACAAATATTACCAAAATACGCCATTTTAATGGTATTACATAAAAAGATGGTACAAATACCCCAAAATTGTGGACCAAATGATCCAAAATTATATCGATTCGGTTGATAGTTACCCCTTAAAACAATTTTTAGCAAAAAAACATTCGATTCTAAGTTTTGTGTTTCGTATAATATAGTCAAATATGAAATACAGAAAAAATTCGTATACTTTTGTGAGGTAATTTTATGGATTTTTTTTTTAAATAAATCTAAATTAATTTAAGTACATGTGAATTTTTAAAGTTTTAAAAAGCGTAATATCAAAGCTAAGGACTGTCTAGTGAATTTAACAAATTTATTTATTAATTTTGCATACAAAATATGTTATTAAATTTGGTTTCTTTTCATATCATACCTAAATTCGAATACTTATGAGAGACACTGTATATACACCAGATATAAATATACATATGTATTTCCCCCCGGGAGCATGTTTCCTTGATGAAATCTTTATCATGGTGTATTGCAATCCCGGGTAAAGTGGTGCTACCAATACCTCTAGTCTGCCGGGACTATAAACTGGTGATGTCAAATGTATCCTTGGCTTCGCCTCGGAATGATTTGGCATGAGGTCTAACCAGAGCACCATATAATCTGGCACTACGGGTGGCCAGTTGCCCGCAGGAGTTTGTCCTGGCTGGTCAGTTGGTTGAGGTTCCTTCGAGATCCACGTAGTGGCTGTGGTTTAATACCCAAAATCACGGGGAGAGAATGTTGGTTTGAGGACTTATATATCATATACCTAATGGGTTGGATAAATCTCTCTTCGTATGTATGTACGTATGTGTGCATACATAAGCATACACTTGTTAATGTAACTTATTTACACCTTTTTTTGTTCTCCTGATACAATCAATACGAATTTGCAAAATTTACGTTTAATATCTAAATGAAATTGTTTGTAGTTTTTGCAACCTCATCCTCTAAGTATGTAAATAATATTTTTCTAATTTTATTACCTATTACAAATACATACATTTTTATACTCCACATACAAATTAAACATTACCCAATAAACATCGATTCAAACCTGTGAATATTTTTGAAAATTTTCTTAACTAAATAATGTATTTTCCAAATTGTTTTAAAATTTTAAAGTTTAGCCTTTGAAATAAACATGATAATTTCCAAAAACGTTTAAAACAAGTAAGAGTGTTATATTCGGCCATGCCGAATCTTATATACCCACCATCAAATCATTCATGTTTATGTAGAATTTTACTGATGTACTCACATTTTTGGGTCAGTAATAAGTCATTTTCAGAAGGGGACCTTGGTAAGGTCAATTATAAATCCATTTTCATTAAATTTATGAAAATGATTTTATTTCCTATAAAACTTTTTTATGTCGAATTTTATTGCTTTATATATATGTTATGAGCAGATATGATCATAAATTTAAGTTCTCATTAAACATGTTTGTGTTGAATTTCACCGCTATTGATACATCTCTTAGCGATAACGTTATTTTCTGAAGGGGGCATTATAATAGCGATAGGAGAAAACGTGAACCGATATTCTTACTTTCAATAAGGATCGATCCTTATAAAATTTGATAGGGAGATTTTGGCTCGCACGAAACTTGTGTATGTAGAATTTTGTAGTAATGAGCGTTGAATTCGTTAGATAATAATGGACTCATCCTCATAAAATTTAAGAAAATGATTTTAGTTTCCATAAAACTTTTACATGTCGAATATTATTGTTATATATATGCTTCTTAAGGTAGATATGAGCATTAAAGTCGTTTTCTGCAAGGGACCTTATAGGTGGGATAGGGTCAATTATGGATAGGATCAATTATCGTTATAAAATTCTACAAAGAGATTTATGAGACCATAAAACATGTTTGTGCCGAATTTCACCGCTATTGATGCTTCTCTTAGCCAGTTATGAGCGACAAAGTCATTTTCTGAAGGGGACTTAATATGGGGGGTAGGGTCAATTATGAACCAATCCTTATAAAATTCTATGAAAAAACATAAAACATGTTTGTGCCGAATTTCACTGCTATTGATGCTTCTCTTAGCCATTTATGGGCGATAAAAACATTTTCTGAAGGGGACTTTATATGGGGGGTAGGGTCAATTATGGACCGATCCTTATAAAATTCTACGAAGAGATTTATGTCACCATAAAACATGTTTGTGCCGAATTACACCGCTATTGCTGATTCTGTTAGTCATTTGTGAGCGATAACGTCATTTTCTGAAGGGTACTTTGTATGGGGGGTAGGGTCAATTATGGACCGATCCTTATGAAATTCTATGAAAAGATTTATGTCGCTATAAAACATGTTTGTGTCGAATTTCACTGCTATTGATGCTTCTCTTAGCCAGTTATTGGCGATAAAGTCATTTTCTGAAGGGGACTTTATATGGGGGGTAGGGTCAATTATGTACCGATCCTTATAAAATTCTACAAAGAGATTTATGTCACCATAAAACATGTTTGTGCAGAATTACACCGCTATTGATGCTTCTGTTAGTCAGTTGTGAACGATAAAGTCATTTTCTGAAGGGTATTTTGTATGGGGGGAAGGGTCAATTATGGACCGATCCTTATGAAATTCTATGAAAGGATTTATATCCCCATAAAACATGTTTGTGCCGAATTACAGCGCTATTGATGCTTTTGTTAGTCAGTTATTGGCGATAATGTCATTTTCTAAAGGGGGGCTTATATGAGGGCTAGGCGAAATCGTGGACCGATATTGCCCAAACTGGATCAACTATAAGTATCTGTGCAAAATTTCAGCTCGCTAGCTACTTCCGTTTGGACTCTATCGTGTTTTCAACAGTCAGACAGACGGACAGAAGGACGGACATGGCTATATCGTCTTAAAATCTAATAAGGACCCAGAATATATATACTTTTATGGGTCTTAGACGAATATTTCAATGTGTTACAAACGGAATGACAAAAACAATATACCCCCCATCTTTTTTGATGGTGGGTATAAAAATATAATGTGTGATATTTATTAATTATTTATTAATTTTCAATGTTTTGTTTGAATTGAACTTAGAAAAGTTTCTTTCAAAAAATAAATTATTTTAGAAAAATAAAAACAGAACATTTTTTCTACAGCAAGGGAGCGAAAAAACGTTAAATATAGGAGAAATAATCGGAGATATAAAAGAAAAATATGCTAAAATAAATGTATGAATGTTTTATTTTCAGGTGATGTAAAAAAATATATGAATTTTGCAATAGTTAGCATTATAATTAGGGTTTGAAATATGTATGAAAATAATAATAAAGAATACTTGAAATACGTTTGAAAATTTTTTTAGTTTCAAGCTTACCTCTAGCCTTTTTTTAAATTTGAAATACATTTGAAAAATACGTTTGATTTCTAACTGCCTTTTTGTTTGAGAAGGCCATAATTTTCCATTTGAAAACAAAATTTTTCAAATTTGTTCTCAAAGGCTATGTATGAAATTTGAATAGGTTTTCAAATACATATTTACATCATTTCAAAGGTTTTTGCTTATTGGGTAATTTAATATACATACATTCAATACTTCAATTCAAAAATTTTCTAATTAAAATTTTGTTTTTTTATGCATACATTTTTACCATAATATACATAAAACATACATAGATACAAACGTTTTCAATTATTTTCTAAATATAATTTGGGTATATCTTGTATACATTTTTCACATTTTATAATTTTTCAAGTCCAACATGAAATGTAAAATTTTAGACCATAAGTCATTTCCTATAGTAAATAATATTTAAGTTTGATAGTATAAATATTGTAACCTGATAGTCGCGACTATCGTTTTGTTTCGTGTTTTCGTCGGCACATATATGCTCTGCTTGCGTACATTTCATGTTCGTATATTACTGCTTGCATGCCTTCAATATTGTTGACTTCGAATAATTTGTGTAGGAAAATATTTTAATATTATAGGCCAGCCATATGAAATATATGTGGGTATTATTAAATATGTTAGCGAGTTGCTGCGTAATATATTGTAAGTATGTGATAACATTTTATATTTGTCTGTAAGCTGTAATATGCAATAGCTGTATGGGTAAATATTTTTAGCAAAAATACTAGAAATATTTTGAACAGAACCATTTTTTAAATATGCATATTTTTAAATATAAGGTAAATGCATATTTTTTGCAAAGTCAAAAATAAAAATATAAAAGCATTTACTAATATTTAAACTCTGCATAAAAATACATCCCTGATCTAATGCGACTTGCTTGTTTTTTTGAATCATTTCAAAAAATGAAGAGAGCTATACGACTGTCAAATTTTAAATCCGTATTTTCTTTCAATGTTTGATGGTTTCATTACATATTGCGTTTAGACGATCCCATCCGTTCTCTTCTACACAAAATTTTGACAGATCATATTACTTGTGTGCTCGTATGAAGGGGGCTTAAGTGGTAATATACTCGCAATTTTGCGAAGAAAATTTGAAGTTTAGTGAGTGCGTTTAGTTCTCACAAATTTTTTTTTTGTCTCTCGGAGCTCGTCTGTGTGAAGAGAATAAAAATTGTTGTTTTAAAACCGCTTCAGTTTCGCCTATATGTACCACTATATGTTAGTGGCATTTAATAAATAAATTTATTCGTTTACAACTTTTTAACATGTAATTTTACATAAAATTAACTTTATTGTGGATATGAAAAAATTAAGTGACAAAATTTGTTCAAAAGCGAGTAAGCTCAGTGAAAACACCTTGAAAAGGTTTACGCAAATCTAGCAGATTTCAAGCCAGTGGAAACATACCATAAGTATGTGTTGCATCTTATAACATTAAACTAATTTAATTTTAGTGAGACGAAAATTTGAATTATTATTCAATATAAATCCATGCGCAATTAAAAACAAACTTAGTCATCATCATCGTCAGAAGAAAAAATTAAAAAGAGAATGGGGACCAAACGCCACTTTATATTAACTAAATTATACCTTAATTCATTAAAATGGGGATGGATATTATTAGATTGTGTTAGTGTATGTATAAAAGGAATAAAATATTTATTGTTAACTCACCTTAAAGTACGGATGAGAATCATTTTTATGATGTATTTTTAATTAATCTTATGATCGTACGTTTTAACGAAGGACAAAGTCGATATCGGCCTACATTTTCTTAGAGGTAAATTTGGCCTATAATTTCAGATAGCCCAAAAATAACAGAGATTATACAAAATTATTCGGTTAATCGAATATAAAGGAAGCTAGATATTTTTATTAATTGAATTGTCTTTTTATAATATTTTTCTTCATAAAGCACACAAAATTATAATTTTCCAATTCTTTTTTACTGTTTTAATCTATATATATAAAATTCTAACGTTACTGACTGACTGACTGACTGACTGACTGATTGACTGATTCATCATCGCACAGCCTAAACGGTTAAAGCTAAAGAGCTGAAATTTGGACAGGGGGTTGGTCTCCCACCAAATAGATCCACTAAGACGGGATTTTTGGAAATTCGAATGTTTAGGGGGTAAAAAAGGGTAAAAACGGGTAAAATCGGTAACCTCATATCTCCTAAACTAGAAAAGATACAAAAATAGTTTAAAGCTTATCGTCGTTCATTTAAAAAATAAGCGGACAGGTGTCTGGTACTTTTTTCAATTTCGGCCCCTTTAGGGAATAAACGGGTAAAAACTGTATTTTGGTACTTTTTTTTGCACCCATGTATCTTTAAAACCAGTGAACATTCAAACAATATTTTTGACTCCTTCATAACTTGACGAAAAAATAAAAATATAAATTTAGTACTTTTTGGTTATTCGGATGTTTAAGGGGTGAAAATTGTACCTATTTTTGGTACTTTTTTCATAAAACATTGATTTTGGTTTATTAACTTATACATATAAATACGTAATAATGGGCTCCCACTACGATGTTGCAACATTTTGGAATAGAATTTTTATTTCGTTAATGAAATTAAGCATGTAGAGCCCGGAGTAAATGAGAATCTATAAAGGGGGACTTTTTGGTACATTTTCGTTCTTCAAAAGGTACTTTCTGGATTTTTGTATAATATTGAACCTAGAAACATGAAATTAAGCATGTAGAGCCCGGAGTAAATGAGAATATATAAAAGAAGAATTTTTGGTACTGTTTCGTTCTACAAAAGGTACTTTTTATGAGAATCTATAAAAGGGGACTTTTTGGTATTTTTTCGTTCTTCAAAAGGTACTTTTTGAATTTCCTATAATATTGAACCTAGAAACATGAAATTAAGTATGTAGAGGATGGATTAAGTGAGAAACTATAAAAAGGGACTTTTGGTACCTTTTCGTTCTTCAAATGGTACTTTTTGGATTTTTGTATAATATTGAACCTAGAAACATGAAATTAAGCATGTAGAGCGGAGTAAATGAGAATCTATAAAAGGGGACTTTTTGGTACTTTTTCGTTCTTCAAAAGGTACTTTTTGAATTTCCTATAATATTGAAGCTAGAAACATGAAATTAAGTATGTAGAGCCCGGAGTAAATGAGAATCTATAAAAGGGGACTTTTTGGTACTTTTTCGTTCTTCAAAAGTACTTTTTGAATTTTCCTATAATATTGAACCTAGAAACATGAAATTAAGTATGTAGAGGATGGATTAAGTGAGAACCTATAAAAGGGACTTTTGGTACTTTTTCGTTCTTCAAATGGTACTTTTTGGATTTTTGTATAATATTGAACCTAGAAACATGAAATTAAGCATGTAGAGCCCGGAGTAAATGAGAATCTATAAAAGGGGACTTTTTGGTACTTTTTCGTTCTTCAAAAGGTACTTTTTGAATTTCCTATAATATTGAACCTAGAAACATGAAATTAAGTATGTAGAGCCCGGAGTAAATGAGAATCTATAAAAGGGGACTTTTTGGTACTTTTTCGTTCTTCAAAAGGTACTTTTTGAATTTCCTATAATATTGAACCTAGAAACATGAAATTAAGTATGTAGAGGATGGATTAAGTGAGAACCTATAAAAGGGACTTTTGGTACTTTTCGTTCTTCAAAAGGTACTTTTTTGGATTTTTGTATAATATTGAACCTAGCATGTAGAGCCCAGAGTAAATGAGAATCTATAAAAGGAGACTTTTTGGTACTGTTTCGTTCTACAAAAGATACTTTTTGAGTTTTCTATAAAATTTAACCTAGAAACATGAAACTAAGCATGTAGAGCCCGGAGTAAATGAGAATCTATAAAAGGGGACTTTTCGTTCATCAAAAGGTACTTTTTGAATTTTTTATAATATTGAACCTAGAAACATGAAATTAAGTATGTAGAGCCTGGATTAAGTGCGAACATATAAAAGGGGATTTTTTGAAACCTTTTCTTTCTTCAAAAGGTACTTTTTGGATTTTTGTATAATATTGAACCTAGAAACGTGAAATTAAGCATGTAGAGCCCGGATTAAGTGAGGACCTATAAAAGGGGACTTTTTTGTACTTTTGCATTCTTTAAAAGGTACATTTTGAATTTTCTATAATATTGAACCTAGAAACATGAAATTAAGCGTTTAGAGCCTAGATTAAGTGAGAAACTATAAAAGGGCACTTTTTGGTATTTTTTCGGTCTTCAAAAGGTACTTTTTGTGTTTTTTATAATATTGATCCTAGAAACATGAAATTAAGCATGTAGAGCACGTAGAAAATGAGAATCTGTAAAAGCGGACTTTTTGGTACTTTTTCGTTCTACAAAAGGTACTTTTTGAGTTTTCTATAAAATTTAACCTAGAAAAATGAAATTAAGCATGTAGACCCCGGAGTAAATGAGAATCTATAAAGGGGACTTTTTGGTACTTTTTCGTTCTTCAAAAGGTACTTTTTGAATTTCCTACAATATTGAACCTAGAAACATGAAATTAAGTATGTAGAGGATGGATTAAGTGAGAACCTATAAAAGGGGACTTTTGGTACTTTTTCGTTCTTCAAATGGTACTTTTTGGATTTTTGTATAATATTGAACCTAGAAACATGAAATTAAGCATGTAGAGCCCGTAGTAAATGAGAATCTATAAAATGAGACTTTTTGGTACTGTTTCGTTCTACAAAAGGTACTTTTTGAGTTTTCTATAAAATTTAACCTAGAAACATGAAATTAAGCATGTAGAGC
The DNA here is from genome assembly GCF_022045245.1 of Lucilia cuprina. Classification (NCBI taxonomy): domain Eukaryota; kingdom Metazoa; phylum Arthropoda; class Insecta; order Diptera; family Calliphoridae; genus Lucilia; species Lucilia cuprina. The sequence continues at coordinate 48,159,445 of NC_060952.1, read as the reverse complement.
CCGGAGTAAATGAGAATCTATAAAAGGGGACTTTTTGGTACTTTTTCGTTCTTCAAAAGGTACTTTTTGAATTTCCTATAATATTGAACCTAGAAACATGAAATTAAGTATGTAGAGCCCGGAGTAAATGAGAATCTATAAAAGGGGACTTTTTGGTACTTTTTCGTTCTTCAAAGGTATTTTTTAATTTCCTATAATATTGAACCTAGAAACATGAAATTAAGTATGTAGAGGATGGATTAAGTGAGAAACCTATAAAAGGGGACTTTTGGTACTTTTTCGTTCTTCAAAAGTTACTTTTTGGATTTTTGTATAATATTGAACCTAGAAACATGAAATTAAGCATGTAGAGCCCGGAGTAAATGAGAATCTATAAAAGGAGACTTTTTGGTACTGTTTCGTTCTACAAAAGGTACTTTTTGAGTTTTCTATAAAATTTAACCTAGAAACATGAAATTAACCATGTAGAGCCTGGAGTAAATGAGAATCTATAAAAGAGGACTTTTCGTTCATCAAAAGGTACTTTTTGAATTTTTTATAATATTGAACCTAGAAACATGAAATTAAGTATGTAGAGTATGGATTAAGTGAGAACATATAAAAGGGGACTTTTTGAAACCTTTTCGTTCTTCAAAAGATACTTTTTTGGATTTTTTGTATAGTATTTAACCTAGAAACGTGAAATTGAGCATGTAGAGCCCGGATTAAGTGAGGACCTATATAAGGGGACTTTTGGTACTTTTCCGTTCTTTAAAAGGTACATTTTGAATTTTCTATAATATTGAACCTAGAAACATGAAATTAAGCATGTGGAGCCCGGAGTTAATTAGAATCTTTAAAAGCAATCAGGGACTTGAGTAAATGAAAATTTAAACTGGAATATTTTCTGGTACTTTTTGAATTTTCTATAATATTGAACTTAGGAACATGAAATTAAATAAAATAGGTCCTTTGGTACTTTTTTTTTCGTACTTCAATTACTGGTACTTTTAGAGCTTTCTAAAATATTTGAATATATAAACATAAAAATTAAACACGCAGTATCCCATTGAACGAAAATTGAAAAAGCATACTCTGGTACTTTTTTGTTCTTTTTACTATACTTTTCGAATTTTCTATAATATTGAACCTAAAAATATTAAATTGGACATGTAGCTTCCTGATTGTATAAAAATCTTTATGCGATTTTTTTGGTTTCTGGTTGAAAATTAAACATGCGTCATTCTGATTTAATGAAAAATGTATAAAAAGGCACTGTCTGGTACTTTTTCGTTCTTCAACTGTTTTTTCTAATTTTCTGTAATATTGAGGCTAGAATCAATCAAACTTAAAGAGTTCTCTAAAAGGGGAATTTTTGATATTGCAGAAATATATATATAAATATATTTATATATAATATATATATATATATATTATATATAATCTATATATATAAATATATATATATATCTATATTATATATATATATATATAATATATATTAATATATATATATTATATATATATATATTTACAATAATGATATTTATTTTATTCCATTAGATGAGGGTAGCGAAGCACACTGGGTATAGCTAGTAATTAATAATTTCGGCATGATAAAACCAGTACGTAATTTTGTCGGTATAGACAATATGATTTAAATATAAATATATATATATATATATAATATATATATATATATATAATATATATATAAATATATATATATACATATATAGATATATATAATATATATATATATATATAAATAATATATAATATATATATTATATATATATATATATATATATATATATATATATATATAGATATATATATATATACTAATATATATATATATATATATATAATATATTAATATCATATTGTCTATACCGAACAAAATTACGTACTACATTACCCAACATACACCGGTATATCATACAATTTATATGACTATTTAATTTTTTCTTTATACATTTGTAGTGTATAATTCAGATATTTATAAAAACTAATTTAATAAAACGTCTGTATATATAAATTAAATACTTTTTGATCATAAACTATTACATTTTAGCCAATTTTTTTTAAGTATTCTCATTGTTTTCCTATTAACAAAACTATCATGTGCAAAAAACCTACAGAAAAACGCCTTCATAACTTATAATGTACATTATCCAGAATTTTACTTTTGACTTCAAGACGTTATTACTCAGGTGTAAAAAATCGATAAGCGTTAAAGAAATTTGTTTTTGCTTTCGCAAGTAGGGAACTGTTTTGCCAAAAAAGATTCCTAAGTCGTAGTCAAAAAATAAAATTTTAAAATTTAAACTTAAATATTTTTGTTTATATGAGAATAAAATTGTTATAATCAGCATAATTTTATTTTATTATTAAAATAAATTATAACAGTCGTCAATAAACTTTTTAATACCCCCAACTTTTTTGATGGTGGGTATTGTTTTTGTTTTTGTCATTCCATTTGTAACACATTGAAATATTCGTCTAAGACCCATAAAAGAATATATATTCTGGGTCCTTATTAGATTCTAAGACGATCTAGCCATGTCCGTCCGTATGTCTGTCTGTTGAAAACACGATAGAGTCCAAATGGAAGTAGCTAGCGAGCTGAAATTTTGCACAGATACTTATAGTTGATGCAGTTTGTTTGGTATTGAGAATGGGCAATATCGGTCCACGATTTCGCATAGCCCCCATATAAGGCCCCCTTTAGAAAATGACATTATCGCCCATAACTCACTAACAAAAGCATCAATAGCGGTGTAATTCGGCACAAACGTGTCTTATGGGGACATAAATCTCTCCGTAGAATTCTTTAAGGATCGGTCCATAATTGACCCTACCCCCCATATAAAGTCCCCTTCAGAAAATTACTTTATCAACCATAACTGGCTAAGAGAAGCAGTGAAATTCGGCACAAACATGTTTTACCGGAACATAAATCTCTTCGTAGAATTTCAAAAGGATCAGTCCATAGTTGACCCTACCCCCCATATAAAGTCCCCTACAGAATATGATTTTATCGCTCATAACTGGCTAAGAGAAGCATCAATAGCAGTGAAATTCGGCACAAACATGTTTTACGGGAACGTTAATCACTTCGTAGAATTTTATAAGGATCGGTCCATAATTGACCCTACCCCCCATACAAAGTTCCCTTCAGAAAATGACTTTATCGCCCATAACTGAAAATTACTTTATCGTTTTATAAGAACTAAAATCGTTTTCTTAAATTTTATGAGGATGGGTCTATTATTGTCTAACCCCCTAATAAGGTCCCCTTTAGACAATGAATTCAACGCTCATTACTACAAAATTCTACATAAACAAGTTTCGTCTGAGCCAAAATCCCCCTAACAAATTTTATCAATCCTTATTGAAAGTGAGAATATCGGTTCACGTTTTCGCCTGAAATCATTTTCTTACATTTAATGAGGATGGGTCCATAATTGACCTTTAAGACTTATTACTGACTCAAACACGTGAGTACATCAGTAAAATTCTACATAAACATGAATGATTTGATGGTGGGTATATAAGATTCGGCATGACCGAAAATAACACTCTTACTTGTTATAATTTCAAACACTTTCTGGGTACCAGGAGACCAGTAAAACTTCTTTTTTGTTGTTAAGACTTCTGTAATGGGAAAGACTATATCAGAAAAATTTTGGATAACCCTCGGTACCATTCTGCAAGATCCAAGAAACTTTTAACTTGCCTAATGGTTTTAGGAACTGGCCAATTAAATATAGCGCTAACTTTTTGAGGGTCTGTAGTGATGCTATCATTGCCTATTACGTAGAAAAGATACAGCACCCGAATTACGCAAAACTGGCTTTTTGATACATTTAGTGTTAAATTTGCTTTTCGAAACTGTTCTGATACACGAACAAGCAAGGACAAATGGCTTTCAAACGATTATCAAGTCATCTAGATAACGAAACACAGAGTGTCGAAGTTCCGGTGGAATTATCTCATCGATCGGGCGGCTCATAGTTGAAGGACTTTATTAGGCTTGTTCACAAGCCTCATGGGAGAACTCCAAGGGGATTGATAAGGTTCAATTATCCCTAATGCCAACATCCTATCTATTTCTGTAAACATCAGTTTTTCCACAGCGGGAGAAACTGAATAGAAGCGCTGTTTGATCGGCTTGGAATCTCCAATATCGATTTCGTGCCTAATTAGGCAGATTCCTTGCTTTTCAAAATTTGGGAATAATGTTATTGTAGCATCTAATTGTTGGCGTTGGCATTAGATTTAAAATTTTCTACAGACTGGATTTCAGACGTATGATTAATATTAGCAGACAGAGGACATTAGCATACCAAATACTTATCTCTTATATCTACTGATTCAACTACATACATTCGGAATCAAATTGAAGGCATTCCAAAAGTCAATAACAAGGATTAAATTGTGAGTGATTGATGGGATAATAAAGATATTAAATGTACGTTTCTGACTTCTAAATTCTATCTCAACCGTTAACCAACCTATAACATGTTGAGCCTGACCATCGGCAGTTTTCACTTGTGAACGGCATTTATGAAAAGTTTGTAATTTGGAAATATTTTTCTTAGCAAGCTCACCACCTATGCATATTGGCTCCAGTATTCAGAAGTCCATACTCTTGAAAGTTTTGGAATAAAACCTTAGCATAGAACCGTGGATTTGCTGGGTTGCTTATAATAGCGGAGATCAAAAACTTTTTACAAAACCTACGTTCTTTGAAAAATAATCGCAATCCAATGGTATTTCGTTGGGGCTTTTGTTTTGAAATCATGGAAATTGAAAATGAAAAATTTCATTTCGACATATAGTTTTGCCACCTTATCTGGTACGTTAATTTTGGAAAAATTAATTTGTTACAGTTCAAATCTTCATAGTTGAAATCAAAATCTTCTTTTTCTCTCTTCAATATTTTTATACTTTTGTCTAAATTTACGTTGTTTGTTACCAGTTTCTTAGTATTATCTATTTTGCTAATATTCTGTGCTTTTATTGAGTATTCAGTCATTGTTTCGATTTTCGAAATTTTTGAAAAATGTTTTTTTTTTGGAGAACATTTATGACATTGCGGCTTGTACGTGTTCTTGACTCCACAGCCGTAGCAGAACACAGAGCGTTGCATGAGACAATCATCCCAATAGTGACCAGATTTGTGACAATTCCATCAACGTACAACCTTGACCTGTAATTGGAATGCATTTAAATCATTTGTCGATGAGAAGTTTTAAAACTTTTCCATTATCCAAATAATTTAGAAAATTGAGGATTTGGAAGGCGATAAGCCAAATTTTTTCTAACTCTTTCGTCATTCAGGAATGATTCTTTCATGTGTACCAGTCTCCGCTAATAAGAAATGAAATGGACTGGCACATAAAACAAAGCTTGGCATATTTCAGGCCTCAAATTTCTAGTTAGGATTTCGATTAAAATAGATGAAACTGAATCATAAAAAATATCGAAAATTTCACCGAAAGAAAGAGGATTTGAAGTCGCGATATTGGCATTTAATGGCCTCACAAAATTCTTCTTAATTTAAAGATTCTGTCTGTTTTCTATTCCGCCAATATCAATCCTTGGCCTTACCATTCAAAGGGACATTTAGGTTTCTGATGATAGGAGTAAAATCTCCGTTAAAATTATCATTGGCTAACGTTCGAATTCTATAAAGAAATTTCTCTACATTTAAACCTAATGGAGAATCATCAAATTTTATATTCCTGTCAGAGATAATGGCAGTTAATTTATCCATATTGACATTAGAATGGGAACCGAGTATGTATTGACCCTATTTGAGGAATTTAGAACATATGTTCCTACATGCCTATATTCAGTACGACTTTTATGCAGTTGACTATAAGCATTAGGAAGAAGGTTTAAATTAGTTAGTAAATGAGTGTGATTGTTTTCAATCATTTGATTTGCGTTTCTAGAAAGTCTAGCATTTGAAGGATTTTCAATGTTTCTGGAATTTTCTAGACTTGAACGATTAACTTGCCCTGGGGTAAAAAACTAATTCGAGTCATTAGCTATATTACTGAATTCATGCGACAAACGTTGGCTCTCTTGAAAAAGGTTTCTCACGTGGCTACGAGTGTTGTATCGTTTAGCCAGTGCTTCTTTTCCTCGCTTTCCAGTGATCTGTTTTTAAGTAGGAGTTTGTTTAATTACAGGATTCCGTTTCATCAGATCTAATAGTTCTCAGGGACGTTTACATATGAGCAATTCTATGAAAAAGTAAACCACGACTACAAAAATAAAACTCTTATAACTTCTTTTTAAGATTATTCAATAAAATTTGGTATATGATATTTTGTAGCACCAAAGACGAAGGCTGTCTGTATTTTTTCACCTCGCCGTCATACAAACGGACCCGAAAATATCACTTTTTAGCTCATAATTCTTTTAATTATATCCCTTGTACTGTAGACGAAGCCTATTGAAAATAGTTAACAGCGGTCCATTATTTCACCTAGGCCCCATAGAACTGAATCCGCCAAATAGTACTTTTAAGTTCATAATTATATTTAATATACTCGTATCTCGACAAAAAGCTGCAAAACCAAGTTCTATACTAGTTTTGATGACCCTGAAGAACTTTATAATTATAGGGCCTCATTTAACCCTAGCCCTTCTAAAAAGCCCCCATCAAAGTTTTACTTAAATATCCACAGTTTTAGTAAACAGTATATCTGAGGTAAGGTACAGTTCCACTTAAATGCTTTATTATGAAAACTAAATCACATTTTATTCTTATACAGATGTAGGGTATTATATGGTCGGCCTCGCCCGACTATAACTTCTTACTTGTTATACCTTTCACCTTCGTGAGAAGGGTATATATAAGTTTGTCATTCCATTTGTAATTTCTAATATAATTTTCCGACCCCATAAAGTATATATATTCTGGATCCTTATAGATAGCGGAGTCGATTAAGCCATGTCCGTCTGTCTGTTGAAATCAGTTTTTAGAGGACCCCAGATATCGGCGAATCTTCAATAATTCTATTAGACATGCTTTCGAGAAGATCGCTATTTAAAATCAGCAAAATCGGTCGGTAAATAACGGATATATGAGCAAAAATCCTAGACAACCTCTGAAAATTTCATCAAAATATGTCAACAACAACACTGTATATAGAAAAATATGTACACTTGTGTGTGTAGATGTATTTGGTTTTATTCAGCTGTGTATATTTTTGTATGTTTGGAATCCAAACATACAAAAACAATTTTTTTTTTACGATAAACAAACAAAACAAAATCTACGTCTCGTCAATGTTTACCAGCAATGAATACGAAAGTGTTGTTGTTTTACTCTTGCTTGTATACTGTTAAGAACAACAACAACATATTGCAAGTGTTAAGCGCTTATAAGTGTATAGAAAATACACTGTCTATAGCTAAGCGCATTTACAAAAACAAAAGAGTACCAAGCGCATAGGGCTTGGGCACCCTTGGTTTGGATGCTGTTGGCGTCATTGCGTTATTTTTGTTTTTCTGTGTTTTTCGTTATGTATGTTTAGATGTCTGTTGGTTTAGATGCCTTGTGTATTTTGTGTTTTATTTCGTTTAGCGTTGTTGTTGTTCTTTTTGTTTAGCTTTTGATGTAATAATAATGTAGTCGGAAAAAAATTTCAAAGTTATAAAAGATTTTTAAAATACACTATGGTGAAGGGTATATAAGATTCGGCACAGCCGAATATAGCACTCTTACTTGTTTTATCTATAAATTGCTTAAATATGTATATAGGTCGGCCATGTCCGCCTGCACTTTCCTACTTCTTTTGATTTGTTGAAGTGTGTGTATGCATATATTTCCAAAATATATATTTTATAACCTAAAAAAAAGTCAGGAGAAATATCTGTCACATACGATGTGTCACGTACGATATTTAAAAATGTTCATTATAAAATTATATTATTTTTTTATTTAAAAATTATGGATTACTAATGAAAAATATGTCCCATAGTGTAAGAAATTAAAACGAACAAGTTAGAGTGCTATATTCGGCTGTGCCGAATCTTAAATACCCTCCACCAGCTACTTTTATGTTATTACTTTTCTAATTTGTCCCAAAAGTTAAATCTATTACAATTCCAAGATTTATTGAACATTATTAATTTTAGTAATTTGCATGTATGTATGTGTGTGAAATATTTAGAGATTTTTAAAATACAAATACATATATAATTTTGTTCTACACAAAATTTTGTTTAACACAAATTGATAATGCTCTTTAAATACGGTAAAAGCGCTTTTAGGGGCTGGACCTAGTATAGGAGAAATAGAAATATACAAAACTAATATTTTTGCCAAATTATGTATCAATAGCTTAATTTGGTAATAAGTAATGTGCGTTTAAGAGATTTTCGTAAAAGGACTTTGCATGGGAGCTATGAACAATTATGTACATAAGAATTCTACTTGGTAATAAATATTGTGAATCTAAGTGATTTTCTGGACGTAGTATGAGAGCTATGACCAAATATGGATCAATCGTAAAACAATTTTATAGTGAATTTATGCTAAATGTATGGATATAAATATTTGGTTATGAGTTATGTGCGTTTTTTCTGATTTTCGGAAGGGAACCTTGTATGTGTGTTTTTCTAAAAGGGACCTTTTATGGGAGCTATGATCAATTGTGGACCAATTGAAAAACATTTCACAATATTATTTCTCTGTATATGAGCAACACTTTTGCCAAACTTTATATGGATATCTTAATTTAGTAATGAGTTATGAGCGTTTTAGTTATTTTCGGGAGGGGACCTTGTTATAGACCGATGGAAAAAAATTTCCTAGTAATATTTTTGTGTATATGTTCAATACTTGTACTAAATTTTATATGGATATCTTAATTCAGTAATGAGTTATACGTGTTTTAGTGGTTTTCGGAAGGGGAACTTGTATGCGACCGATCGGAAAAAGATTTCGTGGTAATATTTCTTTATGTGAGAACAATGATTGTACCAATTTATATGGATATCTTAACTTAGTAATGAATTATGTGCGTTTAAGTGATTTTCGGGAGGGGACCTTGTATGGGAGCTATGTCAAATTATGGACCGATCCAAAGAAACTTTCATGGTTATATTTCTGTATATAAAAGCAATACTTGTACCAAATTTTACATCGACATCTTAATTAAGTAATGATTTTCGGGAGGGGGACTGATTTTCGGGGGGTGGGGGGTGCTTGTATGGGAGCTATGACCAATTATGGACCGATCCAAAAAAACTTTATTTGTAATATTTCTGTATATAAGAGCAATACTTGTACCAAATTTTATATCGATATCTTAATTTAGTTATGAGTTATGCGAGTTTAAGTGATTTTCTGGAGGGGACCTTGTATGGGAGCTATGACCAAATATGGACCGATCCAAAAAACTTTCATTGTATTATTTTTATATATAAGAGCAATACTTGTACGAAATTTTATATCGATATCCTAATTTAGTAATGAGTTATGTGCATTTAAATCATTTTCGGGAGGGGACCATGTATGGGAGCTATGACCAATTATGGACCGATCCAAAAAAGCTTTCACTGTAATATTTCTGTATATAAGAGCAATACATGTACCAAATTTTATATGGATATCTTAATTTGGTAATGAGTTATGTGCGTTTAAGTGATTTTCGGGAGGGGACCAAATGGGAGCTATGACCAAATATGGACCGATCCAAAAAAACTTCCATGATTATATTTTGGTATATAAAAGCAATACTTGTACCAAATTTTATATCGATATCTTAATTTAGGAATGAGTTATATGCGTTTAAGTCATTTTCGGGAGGGGACCTTGTATGGGAGCTATGACCAAATATGGACCGATCCAAAGAAACTTCCATGATTATATTTTAGTGTATAAAAGCAATGCATGTACCAAATTTTATATCGATATCTTAATTTAGTAATGAGTTATGCGTGTTTAAGTGATTTTCGGGTGGGGACCTTGTATGGAAGCTATGACCAATTATGTACCCATCCTAAAAAAATTTCCTCTGAATAAATTCTATTATCATAAAATTTTAATTTCTAAAATTTGGTGAGGATATCGGCATTACGACGGCAGTTATTAACAAAAAACCAAATTTCTGGGAATATGTACTTTTGTATGGGAGGTACATGAAATTGTGGGCCGATTCTGGCGATTTTACGATTAAGCTCTTATGTGGAAACGCATGTATGCCGATTTTTATGGAATTATCTTGCATAACTTTCGAAAAAATTACATCAGAATGTGTAAAAAATGCTTATTTTTTTCGAGGTTGTTTCAAATTTTGATTCATAACTTTTCTCGATGTGAACCGATTTTTCCCATTTTCAATACCAAACTGCTTAGGATAACCATAAATATTTTCGGTGAATTTGGTTGATGTCCTTGACTTAGTTTTAACGTGAGCGTGTTTTAGGCAGACAGAAGGACCAAGAATATATACTTTGTTGGGTCTCAGATGAATATTTCTTGGTGTTACACACGGAATGACAAAGTTATATATACCCTCTATCACCACTGATGGTGGTGGAGGGTATTAAAAGATCAACTTACAGAATTCGCAAATTTTTTTAAATATTTACATGTACTTTAAAAACAATTCCGTTTTTGTCACGTATGACATCGCCATATTTTAATCCACATTTTGGAAAACAAGGTTCCGAATGGGATGATTCCTTTTGCAAATATAGTATTCTTTAAATGGAACAGAATGACAAAATTGTTTTCCAAATACTCCTAATTTTACAAAATCTACACCACTCTGAAGGCGTAGGAATGTCGCATACAATCGTATGGAATTTCCAATATAAGACATTCTGTGTTATTGGATAAATAAAATTCAATACACGAACGGTGATTCGAATGATTGCAATTTGTAATTTTCAAGCAATCGTCATTTTCTGCCATCAAATTATTTATTTATAATTTAAAGCAATTATTTTTCTTCTCAACCAAATACACAACTTTTTCGACCAAATTTATACCAATAGCTACATAAATTGTATAATTCAAAAGTATTCAATTAAAATTTTCATATTTACAATATTAATTTAAAGAGGCAGAAATTAAAATTATAAAATTTTTATACTTTATATTTTTTCACTTTAAGTTTAAGTTAATCAAATACTAATACCCTACACCACTTTAGTGGGGAGGGTATATTGGGTTTGTGCTGATGCTTGTAATATTGGTCCTATACCCATCTTAAAGTATACCAATCATTTTCTGAGTCTGAGCTATGTCCGTCTGCCTTCCATGTAAATTTTGTAATCAAACTACAGGTCGCAATTTTAAAATAATTCAATGAAATTTGGTACATTATATTCTATTGCCCCAGGACGAAGCCAACTGACAATATTTAAGATCGGATTATTATTTTACCTGACTCCCATACAACTGTATTCCCGAAATGTAAACTTTGTATTCAAACTAAAAGTCGCAATACATATTTTATACACTCTACTCAAAGTAAGCTCTTTTAGGTGTTGTTCAAGAGCACTTCTATTTACCCTCCCAGTAATTGGGTATATTTTAATATTGGAATCACCTAGAGATCGATGAACATGTCGCAATTTATGTTGATGGTGAAATATTTAGGATTTATCTTACAACAATTTCATGTAGGTACATTTTTAATAATTAAAAAAATAATAATAAATTATTTTCAAATGGTTTTTGTTTGTTGCTTACAATATGTAAAATAGAAAATAATATTAAAAAATTAATTTTAATTTGTATTTTGTTTAATTCTTGTGCAAAAATGAAAAAAAGAAAAGAGAAAAACAAATTAACATATTATTAAAATCACGAATGTACCCTTTGTCTCTATTCTCGATCACAAAGGGTACATTCGTGACGAATAACCAAAAACATACGCATTACGATCATCCAGGTGGGTAACTATTAGTGGAAATTACTGTCTTTTTCGTATGCATTGACTTTTTGTCGAACTGCTGGATAGTGAAAATGTTTATAAGTACTGTGTATGCAAAAGCTTGATTACATGTGTGTTGCATTTGAAATGTTGTTTTTGTGTAAATAAAATAATCAGAAGATCTTTATACCCAACAAACATTTTAACTACAAGTTGATATCTCGTACAATAAGGTCAATTCAATTCAACAGATGTAAATTGCAGAGCCTTAAAAGAAGCCGATCATTTCATGTAGTAATTAGCGCAATAGTTTTTTTACTGACTACTAGCTAATGCACGGTGTGCTTCGCTACCCGAATCGAAATTAAATATATAATAATTAAAAAAAATAATTATTATTCTAATACCTTGGGATACACAATATTTTTCGTTTTACCCTCTTGTATAAATAAAAAAAACCCACTTAACGATTTTGATAAAGTTCCCCAGATGAAAGTCCGCTGATCAAGTTCCCTAGATGAAAGTCCGGCCTTTTTCCTCCAAAATGTTCAGATGAATATTAAAGTAATTTATGCAAAATTTGATTAATCTAGTTCTATATTTTCCTAGATAAACAATATTTTCTATTAGTTTCCCAGATAAACGAATTTTTGTATTTAATTCGTATGGAAGGTACCGCACCCCTCATGGGTAGTCTGCCAATTTATTACCCAAAATGTTTACATGAATGTTAAGGTAATTCGTACAAAATTAAGATTTTAACTGTAATATTTTCCAAAATAAACGAATTTTTGTATTTAATTTATGTGGGAGGTGCCATGCCCTCTAAGCTAATCCGAGGATTTTGACGAATATAGAGCATGTGGAAAGGACAGTCCTTTGCCCTTGTCAGGCATTCGTCGCAGTAAGATCTATGTGATATTATTCTAGAAATAACACTCCACACTAACACTGGATAATTCTTAGGAATTACGTCCAGGAAATTGAGCTTCTAAATATGCATAAAGGAGCGCACAAAAGCCCTTCGTGAGAAGGGTATATATAAGTTTGTCTTTTCGTTTATAATTTCTATAATATAATTTTCCGACCCTTTAAAGTATATATCCTTATAGATAGCGGAGTCGATTTAGCCATGTCCGTCTGTATGTGTGTATGTTGAAATCAGTTTTCAGAAACTGATGATGCGAGAAACTGATGATGCGAGATCCGAATTTTCAATAATTCTATTGGAAATACGATCGAATAGAACGCTATTTAAAATCAGTCCAATCGGTCCATAAATAACGAAGATATGAGTTAAAATCCATTTTTCGTGCATGTTTGTATAAGCATGCACGAAAAATGGACAATAATAAACAAACAAAAACAAAACAGAGTATCAAACGGAAAATTTTTTGTTATTGTGGTTTCTTGTTTATAAACACAAATCAAAGAATGAATATGACGTTACGTTACGTTGTTATTGGCTAGAAACATTTTCTATAATATTGAACCTAGAAAATTAGAATGTAGGACCTTAACTAGGTAAGAACTTATAAAAAGGGACTTTTTGGTACTTTTTCATTCTACAAAAGGTACTATTTGAATTTTCTATAATATTGAACCTAGAAACATGAAATTTAGCATGTAGGACCTTGACTAGGTAGGAACCTATAAAAAGGGACTTTTTGGAACTTTTTCGTTCTACAAAAGGTACTTTTTGAATTTTCTATAATATTGAACCTATAAACATGGAATTAAGTATGGAGAGCCAGGATTAGGCTAGGTCAAATAAAAGGGGACATTTTCGTACTTTTTCATTCTACAAAAGGTACTTTTTGAATTTTCTATAATATTGAACCTAGAAACATGAAATTTAGCATGTAGGACCTTGACTAGGTAAGAACCTACAAAAGGAACTTTTTGGTACTTTTCCGTTCTACAAAAGGTACTTTTTGAATTTTCTACAATATTGAACCTAGAAACATGAAATTAAGTATGTAGAGCCCGGATTAGCCCAGAACACATAAAAGGGGACTTTTGGTACTTTTTCGATCTACAAAAGGTACTTTTTGAAATTTCTATAATATTGAACCTAGAAACATTATGTAGAGCCTGGATTAAGTGGGAACCCATAAAAGGGAAGTTTTTGATACTTTTTCGTTCTTCAAAAGGTACTTTTTAAAATTTCTATAATATAGAACCTAGAAATATGAAGTTAAGCTTGTAGAGCCCGGATCAATTTAGATCGTATAATATGGGCTACAATTGGTATTTTTTGATTTTTTGTAATAATATTCGTAATGACTGTTTTTTACCACATCATGGTGAAGGGTATATAAGATTCGGCACAGCCGAATATAGAACTCTTACTTGTTTGCTACTATGTTAATTTTTCACCGTGGTGTATAATTAATGTCAAACTTTGTTTTCATTTTTATACTCACCATCAAAAAAGGGGGCTATATTGATTTTGTCATTCCGTTTGTAACACATCGAAATTTTGGTCATATATTCTGGGTTCTCGTTAAATTCTAGTCCGTCTGTCTGTCTGTTGAAAGCACGAATATAACACTCTTACTTGTGTTAATGTCAAACTGGTTTCATTGTGTATATGTAAAATTTGTGATTAAAGTGAATTGTGTGATTAGGGTATATTTTTGTGTTTTTAACCTTTAAAGTTTAAGCATAAAAACTATAAACACAATAGTTTTCCAGATTAACAATATGTTAAATATGAGAAATGCCAAGAAAATAGTTACAACTATCTAACAGTTTTCAAGATATACGAAATTTTTTATTTAATTAATGTATGTGGTGTCAAGCCCCCAATTAAGAGTCCACCCGTTATTTTCTAAATGTTCACATGAATGTCAAGGTTATTCATATAAAATTTGAAGATTCTAGATCTAATAGATTCTCAGATATACGTTGTTTCTATTTTATTTTTATGAGGGCTCCAAGCCCCCATAGTAGTCCTCCAGTATAATACCCAAACGGTTTACATGTTTGTTAAAATAATTCGTGCAAAATTTTAATATTCTAACTGTATTGTTTTCAAGATAAACGAATTTTGTATTTAATTTATATGGGAGCTGCCACGCCCCTAATGGGAAGTCCGCCAATTACCTAAAATGTTTACATGGATCTTTAGTTATTCCTGCAAAATTTTAAGATTCTAACTGTAATAGTTTCCAAGATAAACGAATTTTTGTATTTAAGTTATATGGAAGGTTCCACGCCCCCTAACGCTAGACCGCCCACTTTTATCCTAAATAATCATATTGACGCTAAAGTGCCTGCGACAAAATTCGTGGACCCTAACTGTTATATTATCTCAAGATAAACAAATTTCTTTATTTAATTAATATGGGAGGTGTCGCTCCCCTCATGTGTAGTCCGCCAATTACCCAAAATGTTTACATGGATGTTTAAGTTATTCTTGCATAATTATTATGGGAGGTGCCACGCCCCTCATGGGAAGTCCGCCAATTACCCAAAATGTTTACATGGATGTTTAAGTTATTCTTGCAAAATTTTAAGATTTTAACTGTAATAGTTTCCAATATAAACGATTTTTTGTATTTAATTTATATGTTTCCAAGATAAACGAATTTTTGTATTTAAGTTAAGGAAGGTGCCACGCCCCCTAAAGATAGTCCGCCCACTTTTTAACATAAATAATCATATTGACACGAAAGTGGCTCCGACAAAATTTGAGGACTGTAATAGTTATATTATCTCAAGATAAACAAATTTTTTGTTTAATTAATATGGGAAGTTATTCATGCAAAATTTTAAGATTCTAACTGTAATAGTTTCCAAGATAAACGAAAACTCTAACTGTTATATTATCTCAAATATACGAATTTTATATTTACTTAATTTGGGGGGCGCTTTCAAAATGAAATGACTTCACCTTATAGTCTATTAGCCTTGTAATATACCTTGCGTTAAACGGAGTTTTCGCTTTTCTCTTTTAAGCCACAATTTTCATAAATTTGCCAATTAACCTTATTTTATTTCTGATTTATGTAAAACAAAATTCAGCTCAGTTAGTTTTATACGTATTTGAAAGTTTTATTTTTTTTAAGTGGAATGATTCCATGCCATACATATAAATGGATTTTTTCATTTCGTTTTTAACAAATCAAAATGTTGGTAATAGACCCAAAAAGTATACACATTCCGTGTCTGTGTGTTGATAGTTCGAGTTAGAAGACACATTCTGTTTGAGCCTATTATGACCTCCTCACGAGGAGGTCATAATAGGACCTCCTCCGAAAAAAAATTACTTTCAATACATTACAATATTTTGATGGTGGATATTTCATTTGTGCACATTCGAATACAAGTTTTATTTATCAAGATTTTGCAATTCAAACCTTCTACAAATCTGAGATTAGCTTGATCTGAATGTACATAAAATTTTCAATAAATACTACGAATATGTTATGTTCCAAAACTAAAAAATATTTATGTAAAATTCCATTTTTTTTAGAAAAATGTTGATGTTCGAATAATTGTATTAGGTTCTGTTATAATTATTAATAGGCAAAGAACCGTATGTGGTTTTACACCACTTTAGTGGGAGGGTACCTAGCGACGAAGCATATTATTATATTTTGCTATGTCCATCCGCCTGTCCGATCATTTATGGTTCCGGAAATGAAGCCTATTAAAAATGGTTAACATCGGTCCATTATTTCAACTATCCCCTATATAACTGAACTCGCCGAAAGAGCTTTAAAGTTCATAATTACGTTTAATATACTCGTATCTCGACAAAAAGCTGCAAAACCAAGTTCCATACTAGCCATTATCACCCTTATGAATTTTATAATTGTAGTGCCTCATTTAACCCTAGCCCATATAAAAAGTCCCCCTCAAAATTTTACTTTAATGTCCACAATTCTATTCAACAATAAATTTAAATTCTAAAATAATACATTAATGATCTATTTATTTCTTACTTGCTTAAATTTAATATATACTTTTATTCTTAAAAAATAATTCATATTCTTATGCCTTGGGATATACAATATTTTTTGTTTCACTTTCTAGTATAATAAAAACCCACTTAAAAATTTTGAAAAGTTTACATATGAGTGATGCCAAGCAAATTATTGCAAGTTCGTCAATATCTATTTATTTATGAAAAATTGGAATTATCTAACAGTTTTCAAGATATACAAAATTTTGTATTTAATTCATATGTGTGGTGCCAAGCCCGTTATTTTCTAAATGTTCGCATGAATGTCAAAGTTATTCATTTAAAATTTGAAGACTCTAGCTGTAGTAGTTTCTTAGATAAACGATTTTTTCTATTTAATTCATGTGAGGGCTTCAAGCTCCCCAGATGATAGTCCGTCATTTTTCCTCCAAAATGTACAGATGAATATTGAAGTATTTTATGCAAAATTTGATGAATCTAGTTCTATATTTTTCTAAACAATATTTTGTATTTTATACATATGGGAGATATCAAGTCCTTATTAAAAGTTAGCTCATTATACTCTAAATGTTGAGATGAATTTCAAAATTCTTTAAGTAAAATTGAAAGATTCTAGCTCTAATAGTTTCTCTCGGCCTTTTGAAAATTGAAAAAAAAAGTTCAATAATCCATTCACAAATATAATAATTTTATTCTAGACTCGTCCCTTCTTTGAGCCAACAATAAGTTCATTTTTAACAATTTTTTTCTCAGATATACAGTGAATCAATTAAGTAATTTGCCTAATTTTATAAATTTTAAGAAAAAACTTTATGTGAACAATTATTTTTAGCAAAATAAAGCAATTTGTTTGTTGTATTTTTTAAAGAATATCTTATATTTTAATTTTATGCCATAAAAAGTTAAATCGTTATATTAATTAACGAGATCTTTGATAAAATGTGAAAAATTAACAATATGTTGGGTCAATAAAGTATTTTGCTTTTTTATTTTTTGTTTATTTATTTAATATTGCTACATTATTTTATAAAATTTAATATTTTTATTCCTCTTATATATTAGAATAACAATTTTTAAATATTTTAGTAGTGGAACGACTAAATTTGGACATTTCTTAACCGATTTATTATCCTATATACCTATCAGAATTTATCAATATTTGACTTTCATTAAATTTCGAAAATAATAAGTAATTTTGAATTGGATACATGATATATTAGATAATCAATGGATTTGGAGCTGGAACAAATGTTGTGAGGCATAAATCTATATATTATAACAAAAATAATCCGTGATTTTGGTCATTTTGTATTGATAAACAAAAACTCCATCTATTTGGGGAGTATTGTGTAAATTTTATTTAGAATTCTATAATATTGATTCTTATTCAATAAATCTATCACTAAGTACCATTCTAGCCACTCTAAGTATGGGTACATCACCATATACCACTATAGAACTACTAAATGCTAAAATCTTGATTTTCAACCTCATATTTTAAATTGTTTATTTTATGAATAAGATACAGTAGGCGTATTTGGATCTGGATAGTTATTCTTGATTTAGGTTCTAAATATATTTAAGTGTATGTATTAGGTGAAAAATATTGCTTTTGTTGACGTTACGGTATGATAACCACCACTATTTTAAAATATCTAAATTAGGTATTTTTTCTGTACTACACGACATTTCACTTTACATTGGTTCTAAGCAACCTAAGGTCTGTTTAGAGGTCTAAATTTAAACATAGTGTTCCTCCAAGTATATAGATTTTGAAAAAGATAAATCAGGAGTCCAATAGTTTTCCTTAGATACAAGTCGCTTCCCTTTGGCAGTTAAAGGTTTTGGAAGAGCACTCAGTGCGTTTTTTTCTAATAATTCTTTGGATCATTTCATCTATTACTCTATTTTATATTTTTTAATGTTATTGATTAAACATTTCATAATTATATTTTATTGATTTACACTTGTTCTAGAAATCTAAACAAATTTTTTATATCCAAATTGCCTCATTATATCCTTTAAATATTTTAAAGCAAATAATATCTCATTTTCACCCAATTAGGATATGATTTTTTGCAAATTGCAATGGAAAAATACTAAACACTATTCCTTTTAACAATAAAACAATAAATTCCAAAAATAATTAAAAAATAATTTGAAAAACCCAATGAAATTAACCGGAATTCTCACAATCAATCATTCAATCATTTTACACAATCTCTATTTTTTAATTGGAAAACTTATATTTATTTTTACCTGTTTTTTTCGAATTTTATTTATGAACAAAAAACAAAATTCTCTTAAAAAAAGGTAGGCAAAAAACTTAGTTGATTAACTGTATCTTTTTCGTTTATTTTAGGTTGATAACGAAAACTAATAATGTGTTTTTTTTTTTTTAAATCCAGAAACAATAATTTTAACGTTTACAAATTTGCAAATAAAATTCCAGAAAAAATATTCAGATTATTGATCTTTTCGAACTGTTATATTAATATTATTAATTGAATATTCTTCAGGCTCAAGTAATGATATTTTTAATTATAAGAATACTGAAAGTTTGATTTTTCGGACACAACAGCATTTTCGGGCCTGGTACGGCTCCTTATCAGCAACCTTCTTGCCATGTCACTAGTAAACATCATGTATTTAAACGATTATATTTTGGAAAAAAACTAGATTCTAGGTATTATTGAATTAATAGATTAATATTTGACCAGCAAAATTTTTAGACAATTTGGAAATGCCCGTAGGTGTATATTCGTATTTGGATACTTTAGTAATAATTAAAAATTATATGGTATATTTTCACATCTGAACTGAATAAACATATGTTATATACATATATGTACTTCTTAGTCTTAAAAGTTCGTTTTTATCGTCAAAAAACACTATCGGGACTGTTGTGCTCATATTGTCCATAAGTATATTTGGGTCACAAGTAAAAGGACTAAGACATAAAAATATTGAAAATTGGTGGGTGATACGTCTATTTTATTTTCATATTCGGAATCAGCTCACTTAATAACACTGGAATTAGTAAACATTATTTATAAAGTTTATTATCGTTGCCCTGTGTAATTTACATCTTAATTACAATTGGAACCACCACCGCTGTCGACAATGAGTTTTATACATTTTGTGTGGATAGATTCTATTTTACTTTTTTTGCGATGATAATTGTTCAATCATTCCGTTTAATTTCATAAAAATAATTTTAAAGAAAACATCATTTTATTTTGATTATACCCTACACCACTTTAAAGTTACATAAATAACTTTAAAGTAGATGTGAATTCTTAACTTAATTTTAATTCGTCGCTCGCTCTTTTTGTGTGCTTTGTCGACAGCGGTTCCAATTGTAATATGCTGTAACGTTTTTATGTGCAAATGAGTTTACATCTCTGTGAAGGACATGAAAAGCCAAAAAGAACAAAGATTTTCATAACAAAACAGAGAGCGAAAAAAGTGAGAATGAATTTGACTTGTATACAGAGAGGAAACAAGTGGAAATAAAACACAACAAGAAACAAAGGAAATTGGGTATATTTCCTTTTTTCTACACGACACGAGTGAGAGTGTGTGTGAGTTAATGTTGATATAGTATATAAAATCAACAGTATGTTTTGCAAACATCATAGGAATGTTTTTGTTCTTGTAGCGTATACTTACGTAGATACAATAAATATTTATGTGGGAAGGACAATTTTTTCAACCCATCATCACTACCACCATTTGAAGGATACATATCAGCCGTTTTAAAGAGTCTGGTTCATTTCCAAAATGTTCCAAGAACATATTGGCCACATGTGGTTGTCGTTGACGCAACTAAAATTGTGCACGAACAGTATGGACCAATGTGTCTATTTCAGTCTGTCAGTCGATTTTCAACTTTCTGTGCCGGTGGACGTCTATGTCGTATGTGATTGTCATTATAAAATATAAGAGGAAATTCAATAAATTAAATAAAAAATCCACAACAGAAAAGAAAAAAATATTACATTTAAAGTAATAAAATTTAATGTGTTAAATCTATGCATACACACGTATTAATGTATGTATGCCTGTATGATGGTGTAAGAAAATAAATAATTGAGTTTAAATAAAGAAATAAAAGAAAAATTGTAATAATTTAATTTATTAAAGCAAATTCGATAGTTGCCTGCGAATCTGACGACGAATAGTACGAACACAAATTTTATTTTCTTTAGTTCAAGACCAATTTATTTGCATTTTGGTAGTTGAAGAGTTAGTTAGGCACGTGTATTAGTGTAGATATGTCTATGCAATTGGTGTGTTTTATATGTCATGTTTGTAAATAAATAGACATGTATCGTATGTAAACAAAAGCTTATTTAGACTTCGGTATTTTCGAAATCTAAATATACATGAAGTGTTTGCGCGGTATTTAAACATCGAATCGATAATATGTTTAATATTGTGGTGTTTTGCAAAGAAGTGATTCATTATAAATATAAAATAAATATGTATGTGTGTGTGTGATCTTTTAACAGGGCGTATGAGTGTTTATCATATTTCAACTGTTGTGCTGCCTCCAATCTGCTAATTTTAAAAATAATTTATGTCAACTGAGGAATTTAACCGTGAGTTCTCTTGTTATTTTTGTTACTCTCATCATTCTTGATGAATACTTAATTGTGTTATACATACTAGTGCTACATATCTGTATGTACATAAATAATATGAAAAATGATGTGTACATAGTGCAATGTATACACATATATGCATATATTGTTCCTGTTGAACGTACATACATACCTATGTATGTACTTATATATGTATATGGATATTAACTATTATTCGTGAAAAAGATTAACGACACTGACCGGCGTAAGTGAATTTAAGTGGATAATTGGGATGAGCTAGTGAATGTATCAGATTTGTGAAATTTCATGCATATGTATGTAGTATGTGTATTAATTGAAGCAATGGTTACTGCTTTTTATTAATGCGTTCAACGTATCAACATGAAAAATAATGTATGTATAAATTTATCTTTTACTTTAACTATTTTTAATTTTTACTATGTTTAGATCGGATATTATATTATCTTAAACGACAAATTAGACAAAATGCATTCGTTGAATTATCATCTATATTGCTTATGTCATATGCATAGTAGGACTGCTCTATAACGATCTTTTATATGATCAGCAAAATAAGTAATTATACCCTACACCTCTTTAGTGGGAAGGGTTAATGGGTTTGTGCTGATGTTTGTAACATACAAAAATATTATTATCTAAGTCGATTAAGCTATGTCCGTCCGTCCGTCTGGCTGTCAATGTAAACTTGTGCGTAAGGTACGGTCTGCAATTTTCAAGATAATTTAATGAAATTTAGCACACCCTCTTTTTTTGGCGAAGCCTATATAAAATGGATAAAATCGTCCATTCTCTCTAGCCCCCATACAACAGTACCTCCCGGATAGGGCCTTTGGGCTCATAATTAAGTTAAATGTTCTATTATGTCAACAAAAGTCGTCAAAATTTTATTGAAATTTTAATGACATTACCGATTTTTTTTAATGATCGGGCCTCATTTGACCCTATCCCAGATAAAAACTCCTTTCAGAAAATGACTTGAAGGTCAAAATTTACATATAAACATCAACAAAACTTTTAAATTCTACATAAATAATTTGAAGTAGATGTGAATTCCTCTACCAATAAGGATAGGTCCATATTTTCCCCTACTCCCCTCTGAGCCTTCATGTAAAAATTTTCTTTTTTGCCAAAACATAAGTAAAAACAAGTATAAATTTATAGTCGGACATTGTCGACCATATGATACCCTACACCAGTCAGTATGTTAAAATTGTGGTTTTTTTATATAAAGCATTTAATTTGTTTTATTGTGAATTTTTTTACTTATTGTTGACAAAAAAGAGATTTTCTACAAGAAGGCTCATAGGATAGAAGGGGTAAATATAGGATTATCCTTATAAATTTTGGTAAATGAATTTACGTCTACTTCAAAGTCATTTATGTAGATGTTGATTAGTAATTATAAGTTAATTTTGACCTTCAAGTCATTTTCTGAAGGGGAGTTTGTATGGGGGCTAGGGTCAAATGAGGCCCGATCACTATAAAAATTAGTATTGTCATTTATTGTTCTATAAAACTAATTTTTGCTGATTCACTTAAATTCACTTAAAATATTGTCATGGCTTTGAAAATCTAAAAATATATTTGAAAATTATTAATCGATCAACGATACGTCCACATTTCGTACAATAGGAGGAAATATATATGAAAATTACTCAATAGTCAATAAATTACATAAAAAGTTATAAGAATTAAAGTAACATTTTACGTTATATTCTAAATACACCAATTTTTCTTACAATGTATATAATCTTCATAGAATCCAATTATATTTTTCTCAAAAAATAGCTTTTGGGAAAAAAATATTTTTGGGTTTATAAAATTTTTTATGTTTTTTTTTCGATAAGATATTGCCAATAAAAGGTTATACTATATCATTCAAATGATTTGCCCTACTGAAATATGTAGAAAACTTACTTGAACTTTAACCCTTTCAGGGTCAAAAATAATTTATGTCGTGAAAAAAACCTGAAAACTTGTATATAAGATAATTTAAGTATGCTGAATAATATTTTTTGAGACTTATCCCTAGGGAAATATAAGACATCAAAGTTAAATGTCGAATATTCAACATTCTAAAAACTGTCACCAAAAATAAAAAGCACTTTTTCAAGTTGTCATTAGTGATAATTTCTTAAGACCTGATTTAAAAATACAGAATATCATTCAAAATCTCAATTATAAATATAATAAAGTCTTAAGTTTAATCTAAAAGAAGAAAATTAAAACTAAAGTTAAAAATTATATTGGACAAAACTACGGAAAGGGTAAATTAAAAAATACTTTTAAATTTCTAATGTAAAAATGCCTAATTTCAAACTTTATTTTCTTGTCCAAAAAAGCGCTATACATTCATACTTGTTTTTACGTTAAATGTTTTGTAACTGCTGACCTTGTTACTGACTTTTGAGCAATCCATGTAGTCCTAAAGGTAACCCGAAAAAATTGTATTTTTATTATGACATTCATTTTAATTACATAATTTTATTTAAGGCCGAGTTCTTACATTTTCCATGTTAGAATTTATAACAAAAATTCGAATCTTTCGACATTTTTAATAACTTAAAAGATTTTCATACAAATACAGTAGTTTTCCGATTTAACGAACCCATATGTTGTCAGGCCTGTTCGTAAAATTGAAAAGTTCGTTATATGCAGTACCAAGTAAAACGTGTTTTTTTGATAGGAAAATAATTAAAAATAGGTACATAAAATATTTTTTAAATGTATTTTATAAAAATTAATTCTTTTTTTATAAAAATAGCACAAAACACAAAATTCCGAATCTTATATACCCACCTTCAAACCATATGTGTGTCGAATTTAATCGCTGTATTTTTAATTCTGTCATGAGGTTTAAAGTAATTTCTCGAAGTTCATCGCTATACTCGTATTTTTAAGCGAGTAATGAGCATTGAAGTAATTTTCTTAAGGGGGCCTGATATGGAGGGTAAGGTCAATTATGGACCGATTCCCATAAAATTTGTTAGAGATATCGGTTAGTACTCGGCGTACTCGTATTGTTAAGCGAGTATTGAGCGTTAAAGTCATTATCTGAAGGACGGACGGACATAGCTACATCGAACTAAAATTTAATAAGAACCCAGAATGTGTTACAGTTTTGTGTATAAAAGCAACGCTTGCTACAACTTAAGTTATTTGTTATTTTTGATAAATGTCATTTTATCTTCATTTAAATAATTTTTTTATCAGTTCGTTACAAGAATTATAAAAATATAGATTACGCATTGCGCAGGTTTTTTTTGGTTTAAATCAACAGGTGTTCGATATGCTACGTCACATCAGCAAATAAAGTGATTGACGTCTAAAAAAAATTTTAAAAACTTAAAAAAAAATTTAAAAACTTTACAAAATTTTGTAAAAATTAAAAAAAAAATAAAATACTTTAAATATGAAATGCGCTGTGAAAAATTGCAAAAGCACCAACAACTCTAAGGCGTGCGAAATTAGTTTTATTATTTGTATTATGTATTTTATTTGTATAGAAATATTTTTTATTTTTCAAAAATGTCACTTTGTTTATGTTTTGCTTTTATTTTTCTCAAGTTATAAGCTGATATGACGTACATGCGCAGAACGAACATTTTTTTACATACTGAATGCGCAATCTATGTTTCTATAATTCTTGAGTTCGTTAAACAGAGTACAAAAAACAAGTTTTGTTCGTTATTTAAGGTAGTCAATAGAAAAAATTAGCTTGTTCGTTAAATGCGATGTTCGTAGAATTGAATGGTCGTTAAATCGGAAAACTACTGTAATCTCAAAATATAATCCAATAATACATATATACACAGTTATATAAACAACAATTAAACATACAATTTTCATAACTTCTTAAGTTTTATAAAAAATATGTTCAGCAGTTTTCCTTTGAGATTGAGAAAAATTCATTAAATAATGAGTATTTTCATTAGGAAAAGAACAATTAAGGATTTTGAATTCAGAAAAATTTGCTTATTTCAAGATTAGGAAAATACATTTTCATTTAAATTTTTGAAACAAAATAATAAAAAGTACGATTTTTCATTTGAAATTCAGATAAGAACAGTAATTAATTTAAATTGAAAACGCAAGAAAAATAAATGTAAATATTATTGAGACCAACCTTTTGATAGTGGGATTTAATAATTCTCAATAGATTTCGGCCTTAGAAGAACAGTATGTCCCAAATTTTATATAATTGTCAACAAGGTTTTACGGATATGTCTAAACCGACTTAGAAAGTGATTATGAATTGACTTTATGTGAGCTGTAGGACCCTGCATTGTTGGTGTATAGCATAAATTCTATTAGTCTTTATTAAATTTCCAGTGAAAATTCTAAATTTCAATTAATGTTCTCTGAATTCGTAATACAGTAGTTTTCCGATTTAACGAACCCATATGTTGTCAGGCCTGTTCGTAAAATTGAAAAGTTCGTTATATGCAGTACTAAGTAAAACGTGGGTTTTTGATAGGAAAATAATTAAAAATAGGTACATAAAATATTTTTTAAATGTATTTTATTAAAATTAATTATTTTTTTATAAAAATAGCACAAAACACAAAATTCCGAATCTTATATACCCACCTTCAAACCATATTTGTGTCGAATTTAATCGCTGTATTTTTAATTCTGCCATGAGCTTTAAAGTTATTTCTCGAAGTTCATCGCTATACTCGTATTTTTAAGCGAGTACTGAGCGTTGAAGTAATTTTCTTAAGGGGGCCTGATATGGAGGGTAAGGTCAATTATGTACCGATTCCCATAAAATTTGTTAGAGATATCGGTTAGTACTCGGCGTACTCGTATTGTTAAGCGAGTATTGAGCGTTAAAGTCATTATCTGAAGGACGGACGGACATAGCTACATCGAACTAAAATAAGAACCCAGAATGTGTTACAGTTTTGTGTATAAAAGCAACGCTTGCTACAACTTAGGTTATTTGTTATTTTTGATTTATTAGTTCGTTAAACAGAGTACAAAAAACAAGTTTTGTTCGTTATTTAAGGTAGTCAATAGGAAAAATTAGCTTGTTCGTTAAATGCGATGTTCGTAGAATTGAATGGTCGTTAAATCGGAAAACTACTGTAATAAAATACAAAAAGAAAACAAATATTATCGGAATTTTTGGCGAAATTATTAAAAAAATTGTTTAATTATAACTTTACTAACGTAATTATTATAAAAACAAGTATGAATGTATCGTCGGGCGTAGCCGACCTTATGATATCCTACAGCAGTCAGTATGTTAAAAATGGGAATTATTATTTTATTTGTTTTTTATCTTTACTTCGGAATATTTTTACTTTTTTGTTGGCAAAAAAAAACGATTTTTTGCAAGCGGGCTCAAAGGGGAAGTATCCTTATAAATGTTGGTAGGGGAAGTTAAATCTACTTCAAAGTTATTTATGTAGAATTTAAAAGTGTTATTAGTGTTTGTAAGTGAAACCCATATGTTGTCAGGCCTGTTCGTAAAATTGAAAAGTTCGTTATATGCAGTACCAAGTAAAACGTGTTTTTTTGATAGGAAAATAATTAAAAATAGGTACATAAAATATTTTTTTAAATGTATTTTATAAAAATTAATTCTTTTTTTTATAAAAATAGCACAAAACACAAAATTCCGAATCTTATATACCCACCTTCAAACCATATGTGTGTCGAATTTAATCGCTGTATTTTTAATTCTGTCATGAGGTTTAAAGTAATTTCTCGAAGTTCATCGCTATACTCGTATTTTTAAGCGAGTAATGAGCATTGAAGTAATTTTCTTAAGGGGGCCTGATATGGAGGGTAAGGTCAATTATGGACCGATTCCCATAAAATTTGTTAGAGATATCGGTTAGTACTCGGCGTACTCGTATTGTTAAGCGAGTATTGAGCGTTAAAGTCATTATCTGAAGGACGGACGGACATAGCTACATCGAACTAAAATTTAATAAGAACCCAGAATGTGTTACAGTTTTGTGTATAAAAGCAACGCTTGCTACAACTTAAGTTATTTGTTATTTTTGATAAATGTCATTTTATCTTCATTTAAATAATTTTTTTATCAGTTCGTTAAACAGAGTACAAAAAACAAGTTTTGTTCGTTATTTAAGGTAGTCAATAGAAAAAATTAGCTTGTTCGTTAAATGCGATGTTCGTAGAATTGAATGGTCGTTAAATCGGAAAACTACTGTAATCTCAAAATATAATCCAATAATACATATATACACAGTTATATAAACAACAATTAAACATACAATTTTCATAACTTCTTAAGTTTTATAAAAAATATGTTCAGCAGTTTTCCTTTGAGATTGAGAAAAATTCATTAAATAATGAGTATTTTCATTAGGAAAAGAACAATTAAGGATTTTGAATTCAGAAAAATTTGCTTATTTCAAGATTAGGAAAATACATTTTCATTTAAATTTTTGAAACAAAATAATAAAAAGTACGATTTTTCATTTGAAATTCAGATAAGAACAGTAATTAATTTAAATTGAAAACGCAAGAAAAATAAATGTAAATATTATTGAGACCAACCTTTTGATAGTGGGATTTAATAATTCTCAATAGATTTCGGCCTTAGAAGAACAGTATGTCCCAAATTTTATATAATTGTCAACAAGGTTTTACGGATATGTCTAAACCGACTTAGAAAGTGATTATGAATTGACTTTATGTGAGCTGTAGGACCCTGCATTGTTGGTGTATAGCATAAATTCTATTAGTCTTTATTAAATTTCCAGTGAAAATTCTAAATTTCAATTAATGTTCTCTGAATTCGTAATACAGTAGTTTTCCGATTTAACGAACCCATATGTTGTCAGGCCTGTTCGTAAAATTGAAAAGTTCGTTATATGCAGTACTAAGTAAAACGTGGGTTTTTGATAGGAAAATAATTAAAAATAGGTACATAAAATATTTTATAAATGTATTTTATTAAAATTAATTATTTTTTTTATAAAAATAGCACAAAACACAAAATTCCGAATCTTATATACCCACCTTCAAACCATATTTGTGTCGAATTTAATCGCTGTATTTTTAATTCCGCCATGAGCTTTAAAGTTATTTCTCGAAGTTCATCGCTATACTCGTATTTTTAAGCGAGTACTGAGCGTTGAAGTAATTTTCTTAAGGGGGCCTGATATGGAGGGTAAGGTCAATTATGTACCGATTCCCATAAAATTTGTTAGAGATATCGGTTAGTACTCGGCGTACTCGTATTGTTAAGCGAGTATTGAGCGTTAAAGTCATTATCTGAAGGACGGACGGACATAGCTACATCGAACTAAAATAAGAACCCAGAATGTGTTACAGTTTTGTGTATAAAAGCAACGCTTGCTACAACTTAGGTTATTTGTTATTTTTGATTTATTAGTTCGTTAAACAGAGTACAAAAAACAAGTTTTGTTCGTTATTTAAGGTAGTCAATAGGAAAAATTAGCTTGTTCGTTAAATGCGATGTTTTTTATCTTTATTTCGGAATATTTTTACTTTTTTGTTGGCAAAAAAAAAACGATTTTTTGCAAGCGGGCTCAAAGGGGAAGTATCCTTATAAATGTTGGTAGGGGAAGTTAAATCTACTTCAAAGTTATTTATGTAGAATTTAAAAGTGTTATTAGTGTTTGTAAGTGAATTTTGACATTTAAGCCATTTTCTGAAGGGGAATTTGTATGGGGGATAGGGTCAAATGAAGCCCGATCATTACAAAAATTGGTAATGTCATTTAAAGTTCTATAAAACTAGGTTTTATTGACTTTTGTTGACATAATAGATCATTTCAATTAATTATAAGCCCAAAGGCACTATACGGAGGTACGGTTGTATGGGGGCTAATCGAAATAACTGACCGATTTTTACCATTTTCAATAGGCCCCGTCTTTGGACCAAAAGAAGCGTATGTGCCAAATTTAATCGAATTATCTTGCGGACTGTACCTTGCGCACAAGGTTTACATGGACAGCCAGACGGACGGACTGACGGTCATAGCTTAATCGACTCGGAAAATGATTCTAAGTACTTTATGGTGGGTATAGGACGAATATTTTTGTATGTTACAAACATCAGTACAGACAAGTAAGAAATTATTGTCGGTCGGAACCGACTATATAATACCCTACACCTGTAATAACAATAAAATGTGATTTAGTTTTCATAATAAAGCATTTAAGTTGAATTGTACCTTGCCTAATATATACTTATGCCAGAAAATTATTTTGAGCTGATTGATATTCTTTAAGTTGGGTATAGGACCAATCAACACAAACCCAATCAAGCCACATTAGAAAGAAGGATTCCCTCTTTTCTAAAATATTCAGATGAATATTAGAGTTTTTCATGTAAAATTTAAAGAATATGGTTCTATTCATTTCCCAGATAAAAGAAATTTTGTATTTAATTCATATGGAAAGCGCCAAGCCCCCCATTAAAAGTCTGACCATTTTCTCTAAATGTTCAGAAGAATGTCAAAGTTCTTATATACATTTTTAAGAATTTCTAACTCTAATAGTTTCTCAGATATTTTCTATTTAAGTCATATGGGGGAACCAAGCGCTGACTCCGAAGAAATGTGAGGTCGCTAACTGTTATATTAGCTCAGATATACTAATTTAATATTTTCTAAGTAACTATCCTGTCCATGTCCATGTTAACCTTGTGCGCAAGGTAGAGGCCGCAATTTTCAAGATAATTTGATGAAATTTGGACCAGCTTGTTTTTTACAGTTTCACGTACCTCGCGGTTTGGGCTTTTTATGCCATACTTACGTTAAATATACTATTATCTATTGGCACAAATAAGTTTTATATAAGTATAAATGACACTGCAGATTTTCGTAATGATCGCCCCTTATTTGACCCTAGCCCCCATACAAACCCCTCTTCAAAAAATGTCTTAAACGTCTAAAATTGACTTGTAACCATTAGTATCGCAATGAAACTCAACATAATTAACTATAATTTAAAAATATATCGTTTTCCCAAATTTAATGAGGATCGGCCAATGTTTGACCTATACTCCTATATAAAGCCTCATTTAGAAAATTTGGTTTTTATCAATTAATTGCTTAAATACTTTGTAATTAAGGTAAAATTCAACATAAAAGTTCTTTGTAAAAAATAAAATTTTTTAAATATACTCATGGAGTAGTATGTTATATGGTCGGCCATGCCCGACTATACTTTATATACTACTACTTTATACTATACTACTTGTTCATAATAAAGCATTTATCTTGAAAATTACCTTGATTCCGATTTAATTAAGCAATTTATTGACGAAAAACTTATTGTCTTAGCCCGATAAAATGGGCTGGATAGATTTGTATTTCTATGATTAGTGTCCGACCGAACGTTCGGGTACGGGTTCGGAGTTCGGTAAAAAGTAAAGTTCGGCCAATGATAGAATCTTAACACAACAAACTCCACGGTATCCCTCTACACTATATATTGCATTAAAATTTGCTTCAGAAATGAACATTGATATAAAACCACAAAAAATACATCAAGTATAAGAACCCCAATGGAAACTGAAAAACGCCAGCTTAATTTCCTATCTAATGCATTTACCTAAAGATACAACGTCAAGCACTGAATATATTTCACTCTTCAATAAAACAACAACTTTATACACTAATCTAAACTGGAAAATCTTATACACAGACAGATCTAAAACCAATTTCTCCACATCATTTGCTATTATTAATAATTCACTGAAAATAGAATTACTGGATAACAGTTACATTAGATAACAGTTGCTCAATTTTTACTGCTGAAGCATCAGCATTGCTTCACACTTTAAATAATTTCAAAAACACCGCTGGAAAATATTTAATATGTTCAGATTCTAAATCAGCTATTACCGCAATCCAAAACCTATCTAATAAGAATATTATGATTTCCAAAATCAGAGATTTATTGATAAGATATCACACTAAATTTAAACTTATGTGGATTCCAGGCCATGTTGGCATCAGAGGAAACCTGCTAGCTGACGAAGCAGCAAAATATGATTCTGCCCCTATTATAATATATCCCTTACACAACAAAATAGATATTAAACGGAATATTTTTAATAATATTAAGAATAAAGAAGCCGAAAAATGGTCAAACTATCAACACCATTACAAAATATTTAACCCTGATAAAATATTACCAATTTACCCAGAAGAAATATCAAGACGTGATATAATAGTCTATAGCCGCCTTAGACTGGGACATACATTAATTACACACCAACACATGTTCAAAAATACCCCCAAAATCAATGCCACTTATGCAACAATGTTTCCCCATTAGATATACATCATTTAATCTTTAACTGCAACTACGTTAAACAAACACAGATACATATATTCCAAAAATATCCCAGCAGTTCGACGGGACAGTCCCGAACTGACCACTTAACCTACCACTTGTGTGTGGCACCTAGCCACCTGACTACCCAGGTGACCAAAAATTTTTACATGGGCTTGTCCTACGAGGAAGTCAATCGTCACTCTACACCCTACAAAGAGACAGTAAAGAGACGATTGCCTCCGCTCTCGCTTACAAAGGGGACACTAAAGTGACGACTGTCTTCATTCTCGTATGTTTTCGGAAAGACCGAAAACATACGAATTGGAGTCTGCCAGGTGGTAAGATATTAATGGAACTAAAATTTAAAAATTTCAAGTGTCTACTCTCCAGAATACTATGGGACAATAATGTGACGATTGACCCAAAAGTTATAAATTTGAGTCAACCAGATGGTGGCATATTAGTAGAAAGTAATAATCATTTCTCCAAAAGATGGGTAAAATAACTACTTTCGGAAGTAAGTAGTTTGTAAGCTCCCGCTTACAAAGGGGGCACTAAAGTGACGACCGTCTTCATTCTCGATTACAAAGGGTACATTCGTGACGAATGACTCAAAACGTACGAACTACGATCATCCAGGTGGTTAACTATTAGTAGAAACTACTATCTTTCGTATGCATTGACTCTTTGTCGAACTGCTGGGATGCTTTCCTGATCTACTTAAAACAATTAATGTTGAAAACATAAAAGCTGTACATACACTCCTAAAACATTGTAATTTATATAATTATATTTAAATAATCACACTTTAGGTCGAAAACCTTTGTTGTTAGTGCCTTTGTTTTTTTTATATACATAATTAATTATGTTTATAAACTTTGTAAATAAATAAATAAATAAATATATAAATAAATAAATATTAATTATAGTGTTATACCAATTCAAAAAATATTCACCGGCGGTCAAATTGGTCAAATATCAAAGAAATGTATCAATATTTGCAATAATCTATCAAAAATTGGAAGAAAAAAAGTGAAAATAAGAAAATGTTCAAAAGTAATGTTTATTTTGTTGCAAAATATTTGTTATTGGTATACGTTAAATAATAATTTAAAATTATATGTTATATGTTAAATTTTTACATCTGAACTAAATAAACATTTGTTTTATCCATATACATATATACTTATTATACCCTTCACCTTTGTGAGAATGGTATACCTAAGTTTGTCATTCCGTTTGTAATTTGTAATAATAGCGGAGTTGATTAAGCTATGTCCGTCTGTCTGTCCGTCTGTGTGTTTGTTGAAATCAGTTTTTAGAAGACCCCAGATATCGGCGAAATCCGAATCATCAATACACAGCCGAATATAGAACTCTTACGTGTTTTTCTTAAAAGTTCATTTTCATCGCCAAAAATGTATGATAAACAAACATAATATTAAGAAAACCGAATCAACGAATATTTTATCCTAATAGTACGCAACACAAACACATAAAATTACAGCCAAATTATACAGTGCTGCCAAGATAAAGAACAAAAAGCACATTTGTTAATTTAGGTTTATTGTTTGTTATGAATATCACAATTTTATTTATGTTTTTTAAGGCTAAAGTGTGCTTTAACTATAGTGTGCATTAAAACGAAATAAGAATTTTCTATGAATACAAGCGTAATTTATAGAATACAAAAGCGATCGGATAAAAAATAATCCTAAAAAGAACTCTCTCATTGTTATATGTTGTCTGTTTATAACATATACCGGCGTATAGATAGGAAAATGAAAAAAATCGCCACTACACACCCACTATTGGCATTTTTTCAATGAAAATGCACTGAAAAAATATTTGGCTTTTTTCAATTTTGAAGATTAAATTGCATTACTGAAAAATGGAAGTATTTGTAAACATAATGTAATCGATGAACATAAGAATGATAATTTTTTCACATAGAAACAAGATTTCAAATTAAAATGTATGTACAAAAAATGAGTATACTAGATGAACTTATTTACTTTCATTGTTATGCATTCTAGAAAATTATTTAAGGTACCTACAGTGTCTCTCATAAGTATTCGAATTTAGGTATTCTATAGAAAGAAACCAAATTTTATAATATTTTTTGTGTGCAAAATAAATAAATACATTTGTTATATTATCTAGGCAGTCCTTAGGTTTCATATCACAATTTTTATCACAAAAGTATTCGAATTTTTATTAAGCTATGTCCGTCTGCAGTTGAAATCAATAGTCGAGTTATCCACTTTTTTGGAACAAAATAGTCGATTTCAACTTTTCGACTCCTTAACCAGTGCCAAAGGTGAAAATCAAACCCACCAACTCCGATCTACCAGAACATTACCCAATAAACTACCAGAGGCCACTCACATGAACATAACGTTCACTCTCAAAACCAAGGGAGAAAAGTTGTTAATTTTTATATAAAAGTTTTGAAAGTTTATATAGATTTATACTTCAATGTACACTTTTTAAGCAAAATAAAATACATTTAAAGGGCTTATTGCAGTAACTCGATATGCCACAAAAATAAAATTTGGAGTAAATTTGCATTTAAGTTTAAAAAAATTCTCAAAAAGCAGGATTTTCTAAATTCTTTAAACACACTTAGTAATCATATAAGATCGATAGTTATCGGATACCAAAAGAGGGATATCATAAATAATGTGGAAATCAGTGTTTTAGCAAAAAAATCACCTTCGTGAGAAGGTGATTTATAAGATTGTCAATCCGTTTGTAATTTCTATAATATAATTTTCCGACCCTATAAAGTATATATACTCTGGATCCTTATAGATAACGGAGTCGAATTAGCTACGTCCGTCTGTCTGTCTGTCTGTCTGTCTGTCTGTGAGTATGTTGAATTCAGTTTTCAGAAGACCCCAGATATCTGCGAGATCCGATAATTCTATTGGAAATACGATCGAATAGAACGGTATTTTAAATCAGTCCAATCGGTCCATAAATAACGAAGATATGAGTAAAAATCCGAGACCACCTCTGAAAATTTCATGAAAAAGTTACATTTTTCGTGAATGCTTGTACAAACTTTAAATTCTTCTTGGATTCTGCTTTTTTCGCAGCTCTCAGTTCTTTCAATTCTTCATTATAATACCCTTCACCTTCGTGAGAAGGGTATATATAAGTTTGTCTTTCCGTTTGTAATTTCTATAATATAATTTTCCGACCCTATAAAGTATATATATTCTGGATCCCAAGCGCATAGGGCTTGGGCACCCTTGGTTTGGATGCTGTTGGCGTCATTGCGTTGTTATTTTTGTTTTTCTGTGTTTTTCGTTATGTATGTTTAGATGTCTGTTGGTTTAGATGCCTTGTGTTTTATTTCGTTTAGCGTTGTTGTTGTTATTCTTTTTGTTTAGCTTTTGATGTAATAATAATGTAGTCGGGAAAAAATTTAAAATTTATAAAAGATGTTTAAAATACACTATGGTGAAGGGTTTATAAGATTCGGCACAGCCGAATATAGCACTCTTACTTGTTTATTATCAAAAACAAATTCTAGTATATTTTCAAAGTGGCATATCATGTTCTTGCAACAAAAAATATATAATATTTATAGTTCGGTATATATGAGAATAAATTTGGCTAAATATAGCTTAATTATTCTACAGTAAAAACAGGTCCTGTAGTATGATTTGGTATATGCAAAAAATATTGAAAGTATAATGACAAAAAACATTGCATTGGTTTGGGTTTTGCATGATCTTGTTAGTGTATTAAAAGTTAGTTACTAACTAGGTAACTAACATATCTGAGATAGTATAACAGTTAGAGTCCTCAAATTTTGTGGGAGCCACTTTAGAGTCAATATGATTATCTATATACTTATATAAAAATGAATGCGTGTTTATTTGTATGTTTATATGTTTGTATATTTATATGGTTGAACGTTATAGACTACTAAATGGCTAAATCCATTTTCTTCAAATTTTCACATCGTATTCCTCTATATCTGGAATTAGCTACTTTTTATTTTGAATTTTCAAGTGGGATAAAAGCTACGCCCATATTAAGAAAATATAAAATTCGTATATTTGAGATAATATAACAGTTGGAGTCCTTAAATTTATTCGGAGGCACTTTAGTGTCAATATGATTATATGGGATAAAAAGTCGGCGGACTAGCGTTAGGGTCGTGATACCCCCCATAATGTTACAGTTAGAATCTTAAATTTTTGCACGAATAATTTTAACATCCATGTAAACATTTTGGGTAATAAATTGGAGGACTACCCATGAGGGGAGCGGCACCCCCCATATTAATTAAATACAAAAATTCGTTTATCTTGAGATCTTGGAGCCCCTATATAAATAAAATAAAAAAATCGTATGTCTGAGAATCTATTCGAGCTAAAGTCTTTAAATTTAACTTGAAGAATTTTGACATCTATCTGAACATTTACACTCTTATTCACAAATGATATTTTTATTAGCTTTGTTCCTTTACTTGTCAAGTTTGCAGGTTTTTACCAGAAATTGTAAAAGAGAACAAATTTGAGCAATTAAAATTATATTCTCGAGTTACTGCAATAAGCCCTTCAAATGTATTTTATTTTGTTTAAAAAGTTTACATTGAAATATAAATGTGTATATAAAAATTAACAACTTTTCTCCCTGGGTTTTGAAGGTGAACGTTATGTTCATGTAAGTGGCCTCTGGTAGTTTATTGGGTAATGTTCTGGTAGACCGGAGGTGGTGGGTTCGATTCCCACCTTTGGCACTGGTTAAGGAGCACACAACAGGCCCGATAGAGGTCTAGGCGTATTTCTTCGGATTTGATGTATATATGTACATCCTCCTTTCAAACTAACTAACTTATTATTCTGACCAACCTTTTCAAAGGAACACTAAATTTCTAGGCCTTTCCGCATAGGGTTCTATAAATCGACTTTCGAATAATCGAACAATCGACTTTTTGTCGAAAAAAGTCGAAAAGTTGAAGTCGACTATTTTGTTCCAAAAAAGTCGATAACTCGACTTTGTTAATAAAAGTCGTAAAAAGTCGAAAAAAGTCGAAGAAAGTCGAAAAAAGTCGAAGAAAGTCGAAAAGTCGGAAAAAGTCGAAAAGGCGAAATTTTAGAAACAAGTCAAAAATAGTCGATAACAGTCGGAAAAACTCGAAAAAAGTAAAAAAATAGTGGGAAAAAAGTCGAAAAAAATAGAAAGGTCGACTATTTATAAAATACTTATAGTCGAAAAGTCTGAAAGTCGACTTTTAATTAAATGAAAAAGGTCGAAAAATCGACTTTTCATAAAATGCAAAAAGTCCAAAAGTCGGCTTTTAACTAAATGAAAAAAGGTGAAAAGTCGACTTTTCGTTTCAACTATAGAACCCTAGTTCACACCTATCGAATGTTTGACGAAAATGACGTGACCCCTAAAAAATCAACATCTTGATT
Organism: Lucilia cuprina; assembly: GCF_022045245.1. Taxonomy (NCBI): domain Eukaryota; kingdom Metazoa; phylum Arthropoda; class Insecta; order Diptera; family Calliphoridae; genus Lucilia; species Lucilia cuprina. Next base: position 48,122,260 of record NC_060952.1, on the reverse strand, counting down.
TCCTTAAAATATATATTTATTTGCACAAATATAAAGGTGCAAATAAAATATGAAAGTACACAACACGCATTGTACGCGTCAGCGCGTTATAGGCTTCTGTCAAAAAAAAATTGAAATAGTCGTTCAACAATCATGTTGTATATTGTATCTACTAAAGTGTAGTAACCATGGTAAAAATATCAAGGTAGTGTCATTCTCTCCTTTTGTATACATAGGGCAATTTCGTGTCAAGTGACCTCGAAGACCGGCTGTTCTTGACCGATAGAGCTAAGAATATGTGTCTAATAGAATTATTGAAGATTCGGATCTCGCCGATATCTGGGGTCCTCTAAAAACTGATTTCGACAGACATCCCCCCGGGGGTATGTTAACTTATTGCAATCCCGGGGTATAAAGAGGTGGCCAATACCTCCAGTCTGACCGGGACTGAAAAATTGGTTACTGCTTGGCTTTGTCCTTGCATAGATTGCCAGAGGTCAGACCAGAGCACCGCATAATCTGGTACTACGGGTGGCCAGTTGCCCGCAGGACTGTGTTCTGGCTGGTCAGTTGGTTGAGGTTCCTTCGGGATCCACGTAGTGGCTGTGGTTCAAACCCAAATTCGCGGGAAGAGTGAGTGGCGGTAAAAAGACTGATGCATGATAATAGTCAATATTTCGGCATAAGTTCGGTGCTGTTGCCGAAAACAACAGATACCCCACAGAGGAGTGACTGTGGGACTAAGCGTTGGAAATGGGTTGGAGTCAATTGTATATGATACGGAGTGAATGTAGAGGTATGCGGGCCTCACCCACCCGCATATCTAAATGAGTGTGTCGTATGTTTTTCTCTTATGAATGTGTCGAATAAATGAGATGTGTGCTGGGTTGAATGATGATGGATGAAAGGTATCATATACAAGTGATACCGATTAATTTTCCTTAAGACCACTGTGAGATAAGGCCGACACGGCAGGTGCTCACGTTAAAACTCTCGACAGTCAGACGGACATGGCTTAATCGACTCCGCTATCTATAAGGATCCAGAATATATATACTTTATAAGGTCGGAAAATTATATTATAGAAATTACAAACGGAATGACAAACTTATATATACCCTTCTCACGAAGGTGAAAGGTATAAAAAATCATGCAGAATCAAAAACAAATTTACAAAAGCTTTGTTCCAGAACTTTTCTGGCTAAAGATAATTAATAAATTTTCTCTTCGTACTTGTAAAAAGTACGGGAACAGAAAAAACTAAATTTCTCTTTCAGTAAATAAACAATTTCAAAAAGTTGTACTTCTTAAACAAATAATTTGTTTAAAATTTTTTTTCTATTTGCCAGGAAATGTTCTGGCTAAGAGAAAATATTTTTATTTCTCAAATTTGTTCTCAAATATTTGATAGCTTTAATCATAGAAAAATAAATAGAAGTGTTACTGAGAGTAAGAAATATTACTCTCTTACATGTACAGGTTTTGTGTGAATTTAATACAATTGTATGAGTATTTTTATTTTTGTTTACATAAAATAACAAAAATATGAAAGTACAAAATGAATCCCAAAATGCCACCTCACAGTTATATGTGGTTCCAAACATGGAATATAGCTTATATATTTCGTTTTTTAAATTGAAATATTTTGTATCATCTATCTTTTGCCAAAATTTTTACCCAGCTTCCATAGGACCTTCAAAATCATTACGCTTTTTATGCAATTCTTCGTGAAGAAAAGCATCTTGCTCTTCTATTTCATATCTAAAGGGATTATCATTTATTTATATTGTTTTTTTTTATAAATTTTAAGTCTTGAAATCTGTCATTGTAATTCTTTTTATGGACTCAAATTTTGGCGTATTTCTGAATACAATCAAACGTATTAAAATTAAATTCTATGAATATTGATGAAGTTTTCTTAAGACTTGATATACTATTACTTTTGAATTGATTTATTAAGATATCTAATTTTGTACTAAATTGGTGAATAATTCTATTCAAATTAAATATTTTTATATTTTTACCTTGCAGGCATAAATTAAGGTCATTTAATATCTCGGTAATATCACATAAAAATGCGAAATCTAATAGAAAGTCGGGATTTTCAAGACAATTAGTAAGGTGTTTTGTATCTTTATTGGATAAAGTTTTTAAAAATTCGAGTACTTCTTTTCTTAAATGGAAAAGTCTTTCCAAACTTTTGCCTCGACTTAGCCAACGGACTTCGGTATATAAAAGTAAATCTCCATAATCCGAATTAAGGTTTTCTAGAAAATCTTTAAATTTTCTGTGTGTCAGAGAATTGTGCCCCCCTGTATTTTCATACCCAACTCTTGGGAGAAAAGAGCTTGTTGGTGTATGACACAATGGAATGCTGGGCAATTTATTCCATTTTTGTTTAAAATGCCCAAAAGTCCTTTATTTTTGCCTCTCATTACCTTTGCTCCATCCGAACATATTGAGGCTAATTTATTTTTGTCAGCAAATGCAAAAACATTAACATCTAATGCATCATACAGAACTTGTCCTGTTACATGACCATGAAGTGAAACCACTTCAAACATTTCTTCGAAGCACTCTAAATTTGCATTAACTGTTTTAATACAAATAATTAACTGGCAAATATTATTGATATCCGTACTCTCATCTAGAGAAATCGAAAAATATTTGCAATTAATTAATATTTCTTTTGCTGACATTTTAATAAATTTGCTTATATCTTCCGTTCTCCTTGTTATAGTACGACGAGATAAGGGTATATCCTGGCAGAGTTTCATAGTTTAATGGCATTTTTCTCCAAAACAACTCAAAATATCTGTAGTTAAATTTAAGAATAAAATGCCATCCTCAAATGGGCGACATTGTTTTGCTAACGATAAAGCAACTACATAAGATGCCTTTTTATGAGGCAATGATTTTTTTTGGCTATTTAAAGGAAGATTGTTGCAATTATTTGCTGTTGTTTCATTAATTATAAATTTTAAGAAAAACTCTGCTTTTAATTGCAACAACTTTGCTTTTCTGTCATGTCCCCTAAGAACATTTTAGGGTCCATGGCAAGTTTCATAATGCCTTTTAAAAAAAAAATAAAGCTTTTCTACATATAATTTTATAACATATGACGCATTGTGCCTTACCGTCCATGTTTTCTATAAAAAAGAAATCATTATATATATATATATATATATATATATATATATATATATATATATATATATATTATATATTATATATATATATATATATATATATATATATATATATATTATATATATATATAATTATATATATATATATATATATATATTATATATATATATAATATATATATATATATAAATTTTGTCAAGATCGGAGAGTTATACATATAATATATCTAGGCCAAAAACAAAGATATTGATTCGTTTAAAAATTATTTACACATACAGGAAATCAACTTATAATGCTACAAAAAAAAACGACGCTTCAACTAGAAAGTGGAAGACTCTAATACATAGAAAAATAAATAGAAGTGTTACTGAGAGTAAGAAATATTACTCTCTCACATGTACAGGTTCTGTGTGAATTTAATACAATTGTATGAGTATTTTTATTTTTGTTTACATAAAATAACAAAAATATGAAAGTACAAAATGTATCCGAATACATCATACCCTACCACTTTGCGAGTAAGTAGCAATAAGTTATTTAGTATTTTTTAATGTAGAAGTTATATTCAAGAGATTGATGTTTGCTTAATTAATGAATGTACTACTCATTATAACAATATATAGTCAAAATTTCGTATATATAAAATTTGTTGAGTCGAATTTTATAAATACCCTATTCTTGTTAGCATGTACCGCTTACAAAAAAGTTCAATAGGCTAATTTATGGGCGGATTACATCATTACATCGACGCAGGTGTTACAAACTTTAAGACATAAACAAAATACAGTTCCCATTGGTGTGGTGTAGGGTGTATTTAGACTGCATTTGGTCTGCTTTGAAATTAACAATAATCGTTCATATCAAGCGTTAATTTTAGCATTAGCACAATTCCTTTGGCAAAATAGCCCCTGCTGCTGCAATAAACACTGCTAAAAGTTAAGTTTTCCCATAAAATTATTAAAAACATTTTCAGAAAAAAAATAATTTTTCAATCGTTTTTATTTTTTTAATATAATTTTCAAGTGTCAATATTGACTCAACCCAGCAAACACAAAGAGTTTATTTAAAATTAAGAATAATTTTTAATGAAGATCTTTCTTACATTGGTCAACTGATATTGAATAAAAATGGCTAATTCAAAACATTATTTCATAAAATATCGAAATATAATATCAAACAAAAATATAAAAACTTTTTAAACGAAAGAGTTTGTGTTTGTTGGGTTAAATATTTTTCAACTAATACATTCTCACGACTTAGGTTTTTGACAGCAGACTTAGGTTCTGTCATGCTCAGTTTCAGTTCTATGTATACCTTTTCTATGCTCTAATATTTCAATGTTTTTTTTTCTCGACTTGAAGGTTACAAAACACTGGCACAGGTCTTAAAATATATTTCAAAACGCTACACAGTGTCAGATTTTGCCATTTTAGGGGGACTAAACTCTGTATTTCAAAAACTATTAATGGTAAAGCCGTGAATTTTTGAATTGGTATTATCATGAAAAGACGCATCTTTTTAGAAAAATTGGGCGAAATCGGACAACTGACACGCCCACCTCCCATGTAACAGTAAGAATAAATGTGCTAAGATTGCCCCAAGGAAAGATTGAAAGTTATGGCCAGGAGATTTTTTAGGGCAAACCCATTAGGAAAAACCCATATTTAAAAATACTCGGGCCTTACTACACTGAAAAAAATTTATAGCTGGTCAAAAAATATATTTTTATTGTTTATTAATTTAATAATATAAACATTTAATTTACATTATTTATTCCAAATCAGAGCCATCAGAGTCGTCATTATAAATATCCTGCTCTTTAAGTAATGCCAAACATCGAAAATTTGTTGATTCGACATTTGCGAGTTCATGATGAACTTTTGAAAAAATGTGTATGGGGTATGCAAAAAGATGCAAAAAATATTTTGTAATCCCAATAGGATCAAATGGTATTCTATATTTTTGATTCCATTAAATATTTGTTAATTTCAAAACTTACTTACAATAAAATGACTTACTTTAAACGGCACAGAAAAATGTGTCCTCACTTATTTTTCAAAAAGCTTTATTACTATTAATAAATAGATTAATACCTTTAAAAAGCAAAAAAATGGAAAAATATCTATAAACAAAAAAGTTATAATGATTCAAAGTTATTGAATACTCGGCAGATAAAAATAAGATTTTTATTTTTTGTAATATACACGACATTCAGAATACCGTTACCTTGTTTTGGTTTACATTCCTTCACTTTCTTAAGCATTTATTTATTATTTGGACAGTTGTCTGTCGTACTGCATTTAAACATAATCAAAAAACACACAAAAAAATGAGTTTAGTCCTCCCAGGGTACACTAAGAGGAATTGGCAGAGGACCTGACAAAAGCAAGATTTTGGAATAACCTGATTTGTGCCACGAAATTTGTATCTTTAGCTACAAAAGTTTGGCAAACGAAAGTGGGCGAAAACGGGCGCAATACTAAAGATTGATGATATCTGAATTGGCCTGATTTGTGCCAATAAAGTTGTGTTGTGGCTATCAAAGTGTGGCTAAAGACAACAGCCTTCTCAACGTGCGCAATACGGGGATAGTTGATATCTGGAATGACCTGATTTGTGCCATTATGAAGTTTGGCTAAAGACAGCGGACCTCAGAAAGGGCGCTATGCGGAAGATGGTTGAAATGTATTTTTTGTGCAAACAATATTATTTTTTTACAAACTAAACATTTTAATTTTTTTATTATTAAAATTTTATTTTGTTTCAAATAAACAAAAACATATTTTGACAGAGAAGGTATGCAAATAAGAAAACAAAAAAATTATCAGCTGTTCGATTGCATATACCTGTTTAGTGTACACTGGCTTTAATAATGTAAATTATGTAGTGACAATAAATTATTGGCCGTCTATGAGGTAAATTTTTTGTTTTTTTATACCCGCTCACGATAAAACGAAGCAATTATATTCAAATTCACCCAAAATGTTCTTCGTTTTCCTAAGTTGTAAAAATCGGTTCACATCGGGAAGAGTTATGAATCAAAATTTGAAACAACCTCGAAAAAATAAGCATTTTTTACACTTGCTGATGTAATTTTCTCGAAAACTATGCAAGATAATTCCATAAAAATCGGCACACATTCGTTTCCACACAAGAACTTAATTCCTGTGGGAAATCGCCAGAATCGGTCCACAATTCCATATACCTCCCATACAAATGTTCATATTCCCGGAAATTTGGTTTTTTGTTAATAACTTCCGTCGTAATGTCGATGTCTTCAATCTTCAAAATTTTAGAATGTAAAATTTTATGTCAATATAATTTAATCAGAGGAAAAATTGTTTGGATGGGTCCATAATTGGTTATAGCTCCCATACAAGGTCTCCTCCCGAATATCACTTAAACGCGCATAACTCATTACTAAATTAAGAAATCGATATAAAAATTGGTACAAGTATTGCTCTTATATACAGAAATAATACAATGAAAGATTTTTTCGATCGGTCCATATTTGCTCATAGCTCCCATACAAGGTCCCCTCCCGAAAATCACTAAAACGCACATAACTCATTACTAAATTAAGATATCGATATAAAATTTGGTACAAGTATTGCTATTATATACAGAAATATTACAAATAAAGCTTTCTTGGATCGGTCCATAATTGGTCATAGCTCCCATACAAGGTCCCCTCCCGAAAATCACTTAAACGCGCATAGCTCATTAGTAAATCAAGATATCGATATAAAATTTGGTACAAGTATTGCTCTTATATACAGAAATACAACCAGGAAAGTTTCTTTGGATCGGTTCATAATTGGTCATAGCTCCCCTACAAGGTCCCCTCCCGAAAATTACTTAAACGCACATAACTCATTACTAAATTAAGATATCGATATAAAATTTGGTACAAGCATTGTTCTCACATATAGAAATGTTATTATGAAATCTTTTTTTCCGATCGGTACATAACTGGTCATAGCTTCCATACAAGTTCCCCTCCCGAAAAACACTTAAACGCTTATAACTCATTACTAAATTAAGATATCCATGTAAAATTTGGTACAAGTATTGCTCATTTACACAAAATATTACTAAGAAATTTTTTTCCATCAGTCCATAACTGGTCATAGCTCCCATACAAGGTCCCCTCCCGAAAATAACGTAAACGCACATAACTCATTACTAAATTAAGATATCCATATAAAGTTTGGCACAAGTGTTGCTCATATACAGAGAAATAATATTGAGAAATGTTTTTCCGATCGGTCCATAATTGATCATAGCTCCCATATAAGGTCGATTTTATAAAAACACACATACAAGGTTCCCTTCCGAAAATCAGAAAAAACGCACATAACTCATAACAAGATATTTATATCCATACATTTAGCAAAAATATTGCTCTTATATACATAAATTCACTATAAAATTGTTTTACGACCGGTCCATATTAGGTCATAACTCTCATACTAGGTCCAGAAAGTCACTTAGATATTTATTACCAAGTAATGATATAGATACAGTATTCTGAAATTTTGTCTTTATATACATATTTGGACATAGCTCCCATACAAAGTCCTTTTACGAAAATTTCTTAAACGCTCATTACTTATTACCAAATAAAGCTATTGATACAAAATTTGCAAAAATATTAGTTTTGTATACAAAAAATCTATTTCTCCTATACTAGATCCAGCCCCTAAAAGAGCATTATCAATTTGTGTTGAACACAATTATATATGTATTTGTATTTTGAAAATCTCTAAATCTTTCACACATGCATACATGCAAATTACTAAATTTATAATGTTCAATAAATTTTGGAATTGTAATAGATTTAACTTTTGGGATTTTTTCTATTAAAGACATGAGAAAACTTATTTCTACAAATATTTGATCAATTAGAAAAGTTATAGCATAGAAGTAGCTGGTGGAGGGTATTTAAGATTCGACACAGCCGAATATAGTACTCTAACTTGTTTTGTTTTTAATTTTGTAATGATTTTGTAATTTTTTCATTACTTCCCTTTACAAATAATTATTTGGGGAAAGATATATAAAATGTGATGAGTTGTTTATTTTAATTTCGTGCTAATGAAGTGCAGCTTATTGTATTTCGTAAGTTAAAAAACAAGGTTGACAGATAAATTTCACAATGTTTTTTCATAATAAGAACAGACTACTGCTATTGAGAAATTATTTTGCAAATATTCCATACCAACAATTTTATATTTATTTTGTCAGCATTCAAAATCAAAAAATAATAAATAAATTATTTTAACAAAAAATTTACAAAATATGTTTAAAATGTGAATATTCAAGTCCATAAATTCAAAAGTGAACTATAGCGGACGGATTTATTAAATGCACAATGTGTTTGCGCAAGTTTGCCAGTCTAAATAGTCGCTCAAACTTATAAGGGTTGTGCAAATCAACACTTCAATAGCTTCTGAACAACTCCAGCTTCACATCGAATTGGAAAAGTGGCTGGACAACGGGAAGTAAAGGTCTATGCAACAAAATGTACTTACGATATATTTACTTTAAGACGAGAAAATTGTCCTCCATAGAAGTCAATTGCAAGAATGGAAACATGCACAGTTTACGAGGGTTTTGAACGTTTAAATGAAAACCCTTATCTATATATATAAAATTCTAACGTTACTGACTGACTGACTGACTGATTGACTGATTCATCATCGCACAGCCTAAACGGTTAAAGCTAAAGAGCTGAAATTTGGATTAAAGTAGTTTTCTGGTGGGCACCCATAGTGGGGCCAGAATGAAATTTTTTGGAAATAAATGTGGCATTTTCTCGGCTCAAAGTAGGGTACCTACGACATATAAAACTTTTGAACTCGTGCCATTTTTTGTTTTTCACCCAAATATATTTTGTGAAAGCGCTCGACGAGATCTTGAAAAAATATGCTTAGACATACTACTTATCTCTTATAATATCCGAGTTATAGGCATCTAAAATTTTTGTGATACAAAATTTACCATACCTTGGTCCGCCTTTTTTTGAATACCGTAGTAAATCCTATATTTACCTATTTTCTATTTGTTTGCTTATCCTTATAATTGAAAGGTCCTATTATGCTTAAATTTTCAGAAATTTATAACTATTTTTATACCCTTTACCTTCGTGAGAAGGGTATATATAAGTTTGTCATTCCGTTTGTAGTTTCTATAATATAATTTTTCGACCCTATAAAGTATATATATTCTTAATCCTTATAGATGGCGGAATCGATTAAGCCATGTCCGTCTGTCTGTCGAAATCAGTTTTTAGAGGACCCCAGATATCGACGAGATCCGAGTCTTCAATAATTCTATTAGACATGCTTTCGAGAAGATCGCTATTTAAAATCAGCAAAATCGGTCGGTAAATAACGGAGATATGAGCAAAAATCCGAGACAACCTCTGAAAATTTCATCAAAAAATTGTTAAAAAAGCAACAAAAACACTACATAGAAAAAGATGTACACGTGTGTGTAGATGTATTTGGTTTTATTCAGCTGTTTTTTTTTTTGTATGTTTGGAATCCAAACATACAAAAAAATACACAGCAAAAAAATATGATTTGCAATTTTTTTTAAATAAAATAATTTTTCCCTTTTGTTTTGCAAATATATTTTTAATGAATAGAAAAAAGTATTTAAAACGTTTTGAATTATATGAGAGTAGATTGTGAGTTATTGTACAATAATTTTTATGCGAATAATGTAAGTTTGAAATTTAAAACTAACACAAATTTTTTCCAAGTGCTTTTTAAAACAATTTTTTTACGATAAACAAAAACAAAATCTACGTCTCGTCAATGTTTACCAGCAATGAATCAGAGGTCGCAGTCGACCGGCTTCGAGTCGGAGCTTAGCCGCCGCCGAACTATATTTAGTTGCTTGAGCCGCCGCCGAAACATTCGGCTTAAATCGACTCTAATATTTTTAATGTTTTTATTAACTAGATTCTAAGATCAATTATGTTTAAAATACACTATGGTGAAGGGTATATAAGATTCGGCACAGCCGAATATAGCACTCTTACTTATTTACCTACATTTTTTCGACATATCATTTCGTTCTGTTTCGTTTATGATCATGTAGGGTAAAAATATACAGGTAATGATAATTTCGATTCATTAACTAATAAGAAACATCAATGACTGAATTACAGGTTATAGTAATATAGTCCTAAATGTTAATAGGTAGACAATTCGTAATGTTTTACTTTGGAATACCTGTATCGGAAATGACAAGAATTGGTATATAAGTAAACGTCTCAGATTTTAAGTACCATATTTAATAAATCTACAATGAAGATTACATTAAATTACGAAGAGTTGTGTTCCGTTTTATGGAGTGTATCTTCAAAAGGGCCAGAAAGAATTGAAGACATTTCAAATTATATAAAAACTACATATAGTAGAAAAGTAGACAAAACAGGCATATCAAAAATGTAAAACTTTTTGATGTAAAAAGTAAGTCTGTGGATGGAAATCAAAAGAAATTTCGATTAAAATTTTGTAGTTGGATGGAAAATACTACAGAAATCTCAACTTACAACACATCAACAGGAGCGCCTTGCAAGTCATACGAAGACTTATGTTGAGGTCGTATGCTATGTGTAAAAAGTGATCCAAAAATCGTATTCTAGCATGGAGTGGTGAAATTCGAAAGACAGGACTTCTTCATTAATACGTCTGCTTTTGTTTATTTTTGAGAATTGCGACTTTTTCTCGTTACATATTGAGCATCTCCAGAAGGAAGAAGTTTCTGTTATGGCATTGCTGACCTTTCCATTAATCATTGTTAAGTTTAGCTGATATGATACGTTAATAGAGAATTCCTTTATTTTAATGCAAATGGGCTCCAGTACATTTATTTCATTTTTTAAATATTCCACTAAATCTTTTATTGTAATTTTCTTCCTTTCACATTCTGCAATATTAGCTACTTTTAAATATTCATCTGAGACCCAACAAAGTATATATATTCTGGGTCCTTATCAAATTCTAAGTCGATTTAGCTATGTCCTTCTGTCTGTGTAAAACACTCTCACGATAAAACGAAGCAATAGAATTTAACAAAATTTACCAAAAATGTTCTTCGTTTTTCTAAGTTGTTTGGTATTGAAAATGAGTAAAATCGGTACACATTGGGTAAAGTTCTGAATCAAAATTTGGAACAACCTCGAAAAAATAGCGCATTTTTTACATATTCTGATGTAATTTTCTCGAAAATTATGCAAGATAATTCCATAAAAACTACACGTTCATTTCTACACAAGTGCTTGATCTATGCCGAAAATCGCCAGAATCGGTCCACAATTTCATATACCTTCCATACAAAAGTACATATTCCCGGAAATTTGGTTTTTTGTTAATAACTTCCGTCGTAATGTCGCTATCTTCACAAAATTTTAGAAGTTAAAATCTTATGTCAATAGAATTTATTTAGAGGAAAATTTTTTGGATGGGTCCATAATTGGTCATAGCTCCCAAAAAAGGTCCTTTCCCGAAAATCACTTAAACAAGCATAACTCATTATTTAAGTAAGATATCCATATACAATTTGGTATAAGTGTTGCTCTTATATACAGAAATATTACAGTGAAAGTTTTTTTGGATCGGTCCATAATTGGTCATAGCTCCTATAAAAGGTCCCCTCCCGAAAATCACTTAAACGTGCATAACTCATTACTAAATAAAGATATCGATATAAAATTTTGAACAAGTTTTATATCGATGAAAGTTTTTTTGGATCGGTCCATAACTGGTCATAGCTCCCATACAAGGTCCCCTCCCGAAAATCACTTAAACGAATTTGGTACAAGTATTTCTCTTATATAGAGAAATATTACAATGAATATTTTTTTTGGATCGGTCCATAATTGATCATAGCTCCCATACAAGGTTCCATCACGAAAATCACTTAAACGCACATAACTCATTACTTAATTAAGATGTTGATATAAAATTTGGTAAATTTATAATTTTCAATAAATCTTGGAATTGTAATAGATTTAACTTTTTGGATTTTTTTCTATTAACGACACGAGAAAAATTTATTTTTACAAATATTTGATCAATTAGAAAAGTAATAACATAAAAGTAGCTGGTGGAGGGTATTTAAAATTCGGCACAGCCAAATATAGCACTATAACTTGTTATTCCTTCTAATTATTATCAGTTCCGTTTAGGTCGAACTAAAATTTAAAAAAATAAGATAAAAATTAGAAAGTCATGTATTTTGTTTTTGTAAACATTTTTGTTTGCTGGCAGTGTTAAAAATTTATCAATATAGAGCTCAAATAGTCGCTCCAACTTATAAGTGTCGTGCAAATTACCAAAATTATAAAGTGTTTTTGAGTTAATGGCTGGATTTTATAGCGTTAATTAGCACATGTATAAACCCAACTAATTTTGGATTAAAGTGGTCCGTAATTTCCCCTAGCCCCCATACAAATTCCCCTCAAAATTGCACTTATAAAAAATCTGAAAGCATTTTATTTTCTTCACCTTCCTGACTTTGTCATCGTCTCAAAACTACAACTCTCAACATTGCGTTTTAAAAATTGAATGCACACTCTGTTTTTTTAAATCTCTTTAAATTAATGTTTGCCTCCTTGGGCAGACGGGAAAAATCGTCACATTAAATTTTTGGAGCACTCTAATAGATACATACATGTGTGCAATTTTCGTACATATACAGATATCAGCTGGAAACGATTGTCGACAATCGATTTCTTTAATATTTATTGCTTAATAATGCATATCACGTATCAGGTCTTATGTTCGAATAAGTTTTCATTTTGATATGTTTGTGTGTACTAGATTTTTCTCTCTTTCCTTGTGGGTTTATGTCCCATCAATCGTTGCAATCCACGTGTCTTAGTAACTCGAGTTACTGCTTTTTGGTAACGTAACATGTTTAAATGGAATTTTAGTAGTCATTTTTCTTTATCGCATCGCAAAATTTTGTATGTCTGCATATACATACATAGATCACTATTTGTATATTTATGTATTCTAGGGATGCCAACCGGAACATGCTTTAACAAATCCCAATATTCGAAATTTTAAAAATTTCAATCGCGAGATTTTAAGGATTATTAAATTATAATATTTTACATAGGGTAGAAAGGGAATCATAGCCACTTTTTTTGAGGCGGCCTCAAATTAAAACTACAATACATGTTCCAATTTTTTTTGGATACTTAGATGTGTTGGCTTTAGTTTTATTCATTTCGAACTTTACTAATTCATATTAATTTACATATTTTTTAAATTTTTCAGCGATACCGCCCCATCCATGAGGGATTGGGTAGATTTGTCATTAGTAAATATTTTTTCTATCACAAAAACTAAAAAAGTTAGCACAAAAAATACACACAGTGAAATATTTTCACAGCCCTTTAAAAAACAATAAATCACGTCTACCTTCCATCATATATAATGTTAATTTATCAAAGTTTTACGGATGATAGATAATCAATAAAATCGATTACTCGGTTTTCAAGTTACTCGCATTGACAGATGTGCCCCTATGTTAATGATCCCCCTTCTACCCTACATATTTATGTAAAACTTAATATAACTCTATCTTTGAAGAAATAATATTTAAATTAGATACTAATCAGAACTAATTCCTGATTTTAAATAAATTTAAGAATTATTCAACTGATATTTCTTATCAACACACTTTCTATATTGGATTGTGCCGAATCTGAAATATCCTCCATCAAAATATTGTCTTTCATCGATATGAGTATCATTATGATTTTCAGATGATGTCCTCTTAGGAATAAAAATGTTCAGCCTTCTAGCATCTCACATATATGCCCTTTGGGGTTACAAAACGTCTTAGAATCTAATAACAAAAAATCCTGGCATCCCTAATGTATAGTATGTAGAATGAGTGTTGGCATGCTGCAACCCATCGAAGCTGATGCAGAACGTTATATTGACTATGCCAAGTTTTATTATTCGGAAAGTTGTGGCATTAGCAGCTGACAACGGTATAGCTGTTTGAGAGGAATGAGATGGTTATAGAATAGATGGATATTGATGTTTGGGATTGAGTTCCTCAATTGTCTGTTCATCGATATGTCAGTCATTTAGTTTGAATGTTGCAATAACATCAACAACAAGTCATTATTTATGTGGGCTCAGACTCAGTTTGTTTTTATCGATTCAACTATTTAGTAGTACTACTACATACAAATTCTACATTCACACATATGTACATCTTTAACAAATTTTATGACCAATGTATTCTGTTTTTCTTAGCTTCGTTTTGTTTCCATCGATTGAGACGGGTATATATGAACGTATATAAAAGAACTTTAATGAGAAATACTTATACCTTAAAGTATAAATAAAATTTCCTATGTTTTACTCTCCGTAAATACACATACATATATACGTTTTGTAAACTTAAGTGACATATTTTGTTCATCATTTCCTAGTCTAAACGATTTTTAGTTTTACAACCTGGTATCATTTAATATACAAAATATATTACGAGTTACTGCCAACGCACAGTGGTATAGGAAAAAAAGGGGGAAATAATTCGGTAACTTCTAAACGGTTAATCCGATTTTAATTAAATTTTGGTATGCACAAAGTGGAGGTGTTGTCAAGTTTAGGTTTTGAATTTGGACCTTATAGGCCAACCAGGGGACCGGCGGGGGGTTCTCAAATTAGGACACCTCGGCTATGTTAAATTTTTAAAACGATCCTATTTTTTCATTTGAGTTCCGATTTAAAAAAATTTCGTATATAGAATCTCCTCATTGAGCACTATAAAAAATGTCGTAGCAGTAAGGTTAACTCTTAAATTTGTTACATATATTGATGAAAATAATAGTGCTAAGTAAATTTTCTAAAAGATGTTGAGTTTTCCCTAATTAATTTGTCACTTAAAAAACATTAGGTAGGCATGTTATATATCAATGGAAAGGTAATTTTGTGTATTTTTCAAAACTGTAACTGTAAAATTAAAAAAAAAAAATTCGCGGAATACTTTTTTAAAAAAAATTAAAAAAATGTTTTTTATTCAGTTTTTGCGAAGATTAAAATTTTTCAAATTGCAATAAAAATTGTATTTATTAATATTTTTTAATGAAATTTTACAGTTAGGTACATTTTTTTACTCAAAATCCAAAATTAAATAAAAATTTGGAATTTTCTTATTAGAAATCCCGGAATTCCCAAAAAAAATCCCAAAAATAGGATTTTTGGTTTTTTTGCCTATTATATCCTTACCAGGGGCGGGGTTATCGAAACCCCTTACAAAATGATTAAGGACATATTGGGTAATATAAATGTAGGGGTACATCCCTTTTTATAACTGTAAATTTTAATTTCATATTCATTGATTTTAAAATAATAGATTATCAATTATATTCAAGAAATTTCATAAAATATAATATACGCACTTGAAAACATTAAATTTAAAATAAAAAACACAAATTTATTTATTTAAATATAACGACTACAATAAAACAGGTCACTATAATTTGATATCGACTATGCGATTTGAGAATTTTTGCTCAAAATTGAATTTTCCATAAAAATATGACTTTAATATACAATTCTAAAGGAAATTTTTAAATATACGAATTAATTGCCGGTTTCTCTAAATGCGAAAAAACATTTTCATTTCTACAAATATATTGAGAACAACAAATAAATTAAAAATTTTGTTTTTGTTTTCAATAAATTTATAAGAAAAAAGTGTTCAAAACAATAAAAGATAAAAAATATTTGAAATAATGAATGATCATAAAAAATTTACTCTTTGGATTAAAGAATTTGTTTTTGTTCGTGAGCTGGACCGCTTAAAAATTTGCTTTTTTTAGTTATTTTTTTAAATTTGATATCATTGGAAATAATGTTTGAAGCGAAACAACTGTGCTTTAGAGTGGGTCGGTCCTATGGCAAAAAAAAGTAGTGTCAGTCACCCCCCAGAATTAAAGATATGTTA
The DNA here is from genome assembly GCF_022045245.1 of Lucilia cuprina. Lineage (NCBI taxonomy): Eukaryota > Metazoa > Arthropoda > Insecta > Diptera > Calliphoridae > Lucilia > Lucilia cuprina. The sequence continues at coordinate 48,106,138 of NC_060952.1, read as the reverse complement.
ATAACATTTCTAAAAATATAAAAATAATTTTTTTCCCACGCCTAGAAATACCGCCCTTTTTTGTTTTTTATATATTACGTCGTCATTTTAAGTCCGATCGTTACATATAATTTATCAATAATTATGGCTTGGATGTAGCTACATTTCACCCTTAGACGATTTTTAAATTAGACGTAACATTCTATGCCCAACTTCTGATATTTCGCATCCTTCCCCAAAATCTGAAATTGTGGCTATACAATAATAAAGAGCCTTTAATTATATAAAATATAGACCTTTGAAATGCTCACTTTTATGCATTAACAGCTATTTTATAGATATTTAAAAATGTTCACATATTCATTATCAACCGTTTTCACAACAAATAATCAATTTGCCAGAAAAAAGCGTCGAAAACACTTCTTTTAATATATTATAAAAAATGTTTTTTTTTCAGTTACAAACCATTCCAGATTCTACTTCCTATCGAAAAAGAGGAAAGTTTATTGTATTCTGCAGCACTATAGTGGTTTAGCTTTGTCCATCCGACTTGTAATCAAACTGCAAGTCAAAAATTTCCAGACAATTTGATACATTTTCATTTTACCCAAGAACGAAGTCATTTGAAAATAGATTAAATCGGACCATTATTCCCCTAGCACTCATAAAACCGTACTCCTCAAATAGGGCTTTGGAGCTCTTAAAAATGGCTTCAAGGTCATTAATTCCCTCTTAAACACTACAATCAGGATGAAATCCTGCAAATCTATCTCATATAAGAAAATAAATCAAACACCAGTTTTAATAGGATCGATCCATAATTGATCCTAGCTCTCTTTCAGAAATTAAGTTTTTCACCAATTATAATAGTATATGGAAATTAAGACAAAATTCAATATAAATGATATATTAAAAAATAAATCATATTTTAGTTATGCTCATATATGGTATCATTTTATATTAGTTTTTGTTATTTAAAGAACTTCTCTAAAAATATGAACCTATTAAAAAGAATAAATAAATTAGCTAATTTATCATAAAAATAAGTTATCACATTTTATAAAAAATAGTATAAACATTTTTAAAAATTGTTAAATAAAGAAACATATAAGTAGTTGTATAGAAAAAACATGAAAAACATTTTTATAAAACTTAACACTTTAATTTTTCATATATTTTTTTCATAGATAGGAGTAGGATGCAATTTTTGTATTGGAAATTAATTTAAAAAAGTTGTTTTCGACCATATCCCTAGCAAATTAATTGTTTGTTTTAAGAACTATACAGGTATTTTTATATACCTGTATAATAGCTCTTTAGGCATAAAAGTGAACATTTTAAAAGAATATATTTCATGTAATTAAATGTACTTTATACCAGTAGAATAAATAGACTTTGAGGAAGGATCCGAGATATCAGAAGTCTGGCATAGAATTTTATGTCCAATTTAAAAATCATCTAATGTAGCTACATCCAAGCCATAAATATTGATATATCATATGTTACGATCGGACTTAAAATGGCGGCGTATAAAAAACCAAAAAGGCGGTATTTCAAGGCGTGACAAAAAAAATATTTTTTTATATTTTTGAAAATGTTATTAACATATCTTTAAATGTGGGGGTGACTGACTCAACTTTTTTTCGACCCACCCTAGTGTGCATACATTTTATTTTTATTAGTGAAAAACCTAATAATTTTGAATATTTTGGCATATGACAATTATTAATTATTATTATTATTTATGATTAATACATCATTGAACGCGGCTTTAAAACCCCTTTCAAACGATATCCCGTATTGGACATTTTTCACTCTCGAAAACTCAATGTTATGTTGAACATATTATATATTATATGTGTGGCATAATTCTATTGCAGTAACTGAAAAATTCGATTACTATTTTCGAATACATGAAACTCTGAATTATTTAAAAAAATAATTCGGTAATGAGAATTGAAACTATTAGAATTTACAACTGAAATATTAATTATTATGCCTTTATTTGTGGATTTTATTTATAAACAAACAAATTTTATAAAATATGTCAAAATGCTTTTAGGCACACACATTTTTAATACTTCTCGCATCTCATTTAGGGGAATAATATATGTTTTACCTTTGATTGGAGCGACTTTCCTTTCTGTTTTTTTTTGGAGAAATGTTCTACGTTGAACGGTTTGCATTTCTTGTAGATTTGAATTACTTGCTTTTATTCCTGCAAATGCAATGAAATCTCTTAAAAGCAACTAAAAAATGGATTTTCGATTAAACATTACCTTTTTCTATTTTATTCGCTCGTAAAAATAAACATCGGGCCGCTTTTCCAAATATTTGTAAATCACAATTTTTTTTAATAAATATTTTTGTGTCAACAAAAGCAAATAATCGGTTGGGAATTTCGAATTTATTTAGGCTCTTTTTAACTGATTATTGGCTGCGATGATGGAATAATGCTTATTTAACTAAACATTTGTAGCTTCAACCTATTTTTCAGTTACAAATACTAATATTTGAAATAATTATATTTGAATGCTAAATTTAATTCGGTTGTATTTACCGATTTAATAAAAATAATAATGAACTACTTAAATTTGTTTGTGTGATTTTTGAAACGATAGGTCAGTTTAAAAACATTTTATCAGAATGATCTATACACAGAACATACTCATGTCGAATTTTATCGATATATTATCATTTAATAGTGAACTCAGTGATTTTCAGAAATACGCATTTATGTAAAATTTTATCCCGAAAACTTTGATTGTCAATTTGCGCTTAAGGAAATAGACCTTATATGGAGTTGTGACCAATTATAGAGCAAATAGAAAAAATTTTGTATAATGATTTATGTGCATACATAATAAATTAAAGTCAAATTTTACTCTAATTGCTTTAATAATTAATTGAATATGTGCGTTTTTTCGGAAGTGGACATTATATGAGAGCTATGGCCAATAATGAGCCTATCCGGAAAAATTTAATTAAAAAACGTATGCTAGTCATATGATAACTTTATTATTCAATGAAATATATGCGTTTAATTGATTTTCGGAAGTGAATCGTATATGGGAGCCATGACCAATAATGGACCGACCCGAAAAAAATTTTTCAAGGTGATTCATATAGAGAAAAAAGTGTTTGTGTCGAATTTTACCAAAATAGCTTAAGTAATTAATGAAATATGTGCGTTAAAGTGATTTTTGGAAGTGGACCTTATATGGGAGCTATGACGAATAATGTACCGATCCGGAAAAAAATGGTAGCATGGTTTACATATACACAAAACATATTTGTGTTGAATTTTATCTCGATAACTAAATAATTTAATTAAATATATGCATTTAAGTGAATTTCGGAAGTGGACCTTATATGGCAGCTATGACCAATACTGGACCGATAAAGAACAAAATTGGTAGGATGATTAATGTGTATATAAAACATATCCAAGTAAAATTTTATAATGGTATTATTAAGTAATTAATGAAATATATGGGTTTAAGTGATTTTCGGGAGTGGACCTTATATGGGAGCTATGACTAATAATGGACCGATCCGGGAAAAATTTGGTAGAATGATTAGCGTATACATTAAACATATTCATGTCGAATTTTATCTAAACAAATTAATAATTCAATGAAATATGGGCGTTTAAGTAATTTTCGGAAGTAGACCTTATATGGGAGCTATGACCAATTGTGGACCGATACAAATATTCTTTGGTAGTATGATCTCTTTTTGTATTATATTGACATATACAAAATTTTGTATTTATATTAATATTGCAGGGAGATATTAACGATAAACTTATTTCCGGGAATATATACCTTTGAAAGGGGGCTATGGAAAATTGTGAATCATTTGTCATAATTTTCAACATACTTGATCTCTGGTAGAATAAAATAATGTGTGACCAAAATTCATCTAATTATCTATTGTAGTTTCTGAGAAAAAATCTGAAGAATTACGAAAAAACATAATTTTTTTCGAGGTAGTCTGAAATTTTTACTCATAACTTTTTACGTCGTGAGCCGATTTTACTGATTTTCAATACCAAACTGCTTAGGATACAAATAGGATAATAATATATAAATATCTTCGGTGAACTTGGTTGATCTCCTTGGCATAGTTTAAACGTGAGTGTGTTTTACACTGTCAGACAGACGGACAGATAAATTATTTATTGTATTTGGGCAAAAATAATACACAAAAATCCTATAGAATCTATAAAAATTGTATTAAAAAATTAAAATAATTCTACAAAATTGAAATCTGTACAAAAAAGTACTTATATGTAAGTACATTCTTACAACAATTTTATTTCAGCTTCTAGAAACCTCTTTTTTATTTTGGTTTAAATGCTTACATTAGTTAAATTACACATTAGCCTTAAAAACTATTAATAAAATTGTGATATTCATAAACATTAACCATTGTGCTGTTTTGATTTACTTGTACAATTTGGCTGTCATTTTATGTGTTAGTTTTGCGTATAATTCGGATACAACATTCGTTGATTTGGTTTGGTTTTATATATTTGTTTACAATATTTTTTGACATTAAAAACGAGTTTTAAGAAAAATAAGTATATATACATATAGTATTATGAAGGCGAAACTGATTGTCAAAGACCTAAGTCCCCTGTAAAAAACCTTAAAGTCCAAACACATACGATACTTTGCGTCGAACTGCGACTGACAGCTACCTGCCGGTCCACACTAGGAAATTTTTTGGGAAACTTTTGATTTTGCGTGAGAGAGAAAGAGAAAGAATCATATCATTCATCTCTCTCGCGTTACGGAGTTTCTTGTACTCGGAAACTTGTTTTGTTATTCTTCTCATTCGTACAACAACAAATCAATGCAATTAATACGAAGTTTCTGAAACAAAAGTTTCTATGTGTGGACCTTAGGGAAACTTCAAAAGAGAATTAAAAAGAAGTTTCTCAACAAAAGTTTCCTAGTGTGGACCAGGTCTACGCAAATTAAAAAATGTTTTACCCAATTGATGCGTTGCCAAAATATGAGAAACATATGACTGTTTTTTGTTTGTTTTATTTTTAATAACTTATTTATTGGAATAGAACCAAAAGATAATATAACTGAATATAAAAATATTTAAGCAACAATGTTAAAATGGTGTTTTTCCCACAAAAAATCACAATTAAACAAAACAAAATAGAAAAACAATTATTTTTATAGCTTGTTTTTGTTATCATTTTCTCTTTTCCTTTTTTTCGTACGCCAAAGTTTCAATTTTCCCAACATTTTCTACTTTGAGCACAAGTTTGGCGTATTGACTGTGACCGCTCTCTTTTAAATACATAAAGTAAACACAAGCTGTCAGTTGCAGTTCGACGCAAACTATCCCTTCAAATATTTCGAAGACAAAACTATTGCGCATCACCCCAGACACCACGTCAGAAACACTTCTGGACGATTGTCAGACGAGAACGCACATTTTACAAAAACAAAATACATTTATTTCGATATATATACTTTTAAGTTACTTCCGGATAATAGTTAGAAGAGTGCATCCATTTTTCTTAAACAAAAAATATGACTATTGCGTTTTTTTTCATCAGAAAGTATACCTTTTAGTGATTTCTGGATGATAGTTAGGAGAGAACACACATATTACGCTAACAAAATACATTGTTTTCTAATTTTTATTTTCTTGATTTGTATGTCTATAACACTTCTTGAAGATAGTTTGAAGAGTGTACACATTACTATTGCATTTTAATCATCTGGAAGTCTAAATTGTAGTCACTTCTGGACGATTGACAGACGAAAGCACACATTTTACAAAAACAAAGTATACTTTTAGGTTACTTCCGGATGATAGTAAGATGAGTACGAAAACAAAAAAATATAAATACTCCATTTTTTAGCGTGAACGTGAAAAAAATAAAAATAAATAATGCAGAAATTTGGCTAAGTTCAGTGATGTTTTGTGTTTTGTCCAGTCATGTTCAATTTTATCATTGTAAAAATTAAATCAGTTATTGAATTTAATATTCATAGAAAAATAGTGTATTTAATATATTGTGAATATTAAGCAATAAGAAACAATATGACAGTGTTGTGTTAAAAGTTAACTGTTAAAAAACATTTAAGAAGGTTTTGTTAATTGGTGAAGTTTATTAAATATATACCAAAAAGTAATTATCTTCAAGTATTATATAAATAGAATTAAAAAGTAAGTTGTCATATTTTACATTAAAATACTATTTTAGGAATAAGTTAACAACTCTAAACGGCTTCCATTTCCATTATTTTTAAACGAAGTCTAGTATGTTTAATTAAAAATATTTTTATATTAAATAAATTTCGTCTCTCTCTTAATTGGTTTAGGAGTTATAAGTATTTTAAGACTTTTTCAGGTTGTACCTTTCGGCTTTCATAATTTTTTGACTTGGGTCAGGTCACTTGACACGAAATTGCCCATATAATATATTTAATATTAAAATCAAATATTTTAAAAACCACCTTTTTGAAATACAATTTTATTAATTTTCATATAGCTTTGGATTTAATTATTCTAATTATAGGTACTTTTTTAGTAATTAATTAGAAGAGAGCAAACAAAAAATAGTATTGCAGTATTAGACCTGGTCCACACAGGGAAACATATGTTGAGAAACTTTTTCTTCATTCTCTTTTGAAGTTTTCTTCATGTCCACACATATAAACTTTTGTTTCAGAAACTACGTATTAATTGCATTGATTTGTTGTTGTACGAAAGAGAAGAATAACAAAACAAAACAAGTTTCCGAGTACGAGAAACTTCGTGCCGCGAGAGAGATGAATGATATTCTTTCTCTCTCACGCAAAATCAAAAGTTTCCCGAAAAAAGTTCCCTAGTGTGGACCGGCAGTTAGTGTAAAAAGCAATATCCCGTTTAGGGTCGTTAATCCATGACTTAGTAATATCAGATCTTTATAGACGGTTTAATTCCAAGTTATTTAAAAAATGTTCATGAAAGGTAACGTTTTATTGATTCAAAACAATAAATAAATAAATAAATAAATAAATAAATAAATTTTTAATTATTTTATATTTTTAGAAAGCAGCAATCCCATATTAAAATACTTCTAACAGAATTAAAATATAAAAAAGGGATCTGGTAAGTTATAAATGTCTTATTTCATCACGCGGTTCCATTTAAAATGTCGATTATTTGCAGAAAATGTAAAAAATAGATCTGACCGTTTGCACTTTGGTGGAAAATGTATTGATCATAAGAGAATTTTTTTGCTTCTTAAAGTATAACAGGTAATTTCAATAAACACAAAAGTATGTATATTCAATATTAATTATAACATTATTTTTGTTTATTTCGTTGAAGGATTAATGCGTTCCAAAATATAACTCCTACAATTTGAACTACAAAAATATTTTAGAGTCCAACATTTTATAATTTTTGGAAGTATTCCAGCCAACAGTTGGAATATCAATACAGACTTCCTGCAAATTATCTTATTATAAGGTAATAATCCTAAATTTTTGATACATATGTATGTACATAAGACATCATATTACATAACAGGGGGTTAAAACTCATTCACAATTTTTTGTGAGTCGGTCTAATGTATGTACATATATTACTTTTTTTAGATTAGTTGTTAAATCAATTATTTTTTCTACTATTTTAATTTCAATTATTTTAATAAAAACTATAAAATTTCATTGTATTTAGATTTATTTTTATAGATTTTATCTTGGTGAGTAAGTTTCACACGGGTAACTTCCGCAATAGAAAATGTTTGTAGGGATTGTATGTGTTTGGACCATATAGTAGTATATAGGCGAAAGTAATTGTCAAAGACCTTAGTCCCCTGTCAAAGACCTAACTAGTGAGAATGTATTAGTAGAAGCACAAAAATAAACACAGTTGGTCAAAAGGTACTAAATAAAAAATGTATTTTTTGGACGTTATTCTTTGTGTGTTATTAATAAAATTATATGGCAGTGAATGAAAATATTAGTTATTTATTTTTTGAAAATATATTTTATCTCAAAACATATTATAAACACGTCTTTTTGTTATTTTTTTGTTGAATTAAAAAAAGTATGTAAAATACTTTTTTAATTTTCAATACTAAAATGTACAGCTTTTCATTTTTCAATTTTAATTAAAATAAAATGTCAAAGAATAAAAAATATTTCTTTTTTGTTTGTAAAATATAACTTATTTTCGGGGTTTTAAATAAATGAAAAGTGTTGAAAAAAATAATAAACATTAAGTTTAAGTGATAAGAAAAACTAATAAGTGGTAATATCCTCGCAATTTTGCGAGGACAATTTGATGTTTAGTGAGTGCGCTTAGTTCTCAGAAGTTTTTTTTTATTTTCTCAGAGCTCGTCTGTGTGAAGAGAATAAAAATTTTTCTTTGAAAACCCCTTCAGTTTCGCCTATATGTACTACTATATGGTTTGGACCAAAGAATAAACAAGAAGTGAAACGCTGTCATTTTTTTACAACAATAATAATCCAACACATACGTAAAAATTGTATTCTCTCTCCCAAAACTTCTAAACTTTTTCGCGAAAATTTGAGGATAATAGCACTTTGAAATATTGTTGATCACTTAACATTATATTTTATATTTTTTTTGCACAATTTAAACACATTTAATAGCCCGAAAATAATATATTTTTTACAAACGAAAAAAAAAAAAATATTTTTTGTTTTTTGACATTGAATTTTTGTTGTTTGAAATTAAAACTAAAAAAAACAATGTTGTAAATTTTCGTATGGTAAACGAAAAAGATATTTCAAATAAATAATTTATTTTTCAATATTATAGATTAAAAAACAAATAGACGTGTTTATAAAATGTTTATAGATAAAATATGTGCAAAATATCTTAAGAAACCTTTCAAAGTATAAATTGAAATGTAATAATTTTTTTTCAATATTTTTCAATACTATTTTTTGCAACTATGCTGACTTGAGAATTCTACTAATACATTCTTAGAGTTAGGTACCGGATGACAGTAGACTTAGGTACTTTTGACAACAGTTTCATTTCTTCAAGGTTTTCAAACATTACTATTTTATTTCCAATAAATGCGCTACATAAACAAGAGAATTAATGTGCATCTTAATACTAGCATTCTTATCATTACTAAAGGTTGTCATAAAAAACTAAGCGATAAATATTTATTTGTAACTCAAGTGAACTAATCGAATAGTTTTTATGACCAAACACATGCACCAAAATAAGATTTTAGACTTTGTTCAAATATGTTTGAACACTTATAGATAAACTTAATAACAAAAAATGGTTATATTGAGACGGCTCCAAAATATCTTTCAACACAAAAACACCGGTGTATAATAAAAATTGTCTATATTCTGTTGCTTTATACCGTTCATTAAATGGGCGAGGCTTCCTTGAAAATTCTTTAGGAATTTGATTTTTTAAGAAAAGAAGTCTTGACTCTAAAGATTTGATTTTGTTGGTATTCATGCAATAATTTGTATTTCTTTTCTTGATCCAATTTAATAACATCATTTTTGTGACACCTAAGCAGACGACGTGCATGTAGTAATTTGGAAAGTTTTTTACCATATCTATGTCCAATTTTTCTATTTCCAAATGTTCCATGCAATTGTGGTGGTTTGGATCCACTCTCAACCTGAAATCCTCATCAGTACGTAGACGGTGATCTTCCAGTTTATAAATCATTTTGTGGTTTACATAGGAACCCTTTTGAGTACATTTTGGACAGCTGTGATCAGGAATGTACGGGCAGGAGCATCACAAATAAAAGCTCTACATTTTACTTGGTATGTAATTCCCTGAAATCTCACCGCATTTAGCTCAATTTCTTTAATTTCTTTAGGAAATTTTTGCATTAACATGTCAGATGTTGGAGGTTTTCGATATCCGCAAAAGGGCTGCTACAGCATATGCTTCTTTATAGCCATGAATATATACCAAAATTGGCCAAATTTGGCTGTTGGAGCTTTTTGAAAGGGGTAATCCGTCAATATTGATCTTTTAGAATATACAAAAGGTTATTTACTGCAATATTCGATATATTAAAGAATATTGCCCATTTAGCTAAATTAATTTTCAATTCATTACTTCGTTGACCAATTTGATTGTTGACGGTGTTGTCTTGAAATATCGTTTTATTTTGAGGTAGATTACTTACATTTTGATTAACTTGCAAATTTTGAGTCGAGTCGTTGCCTTGCGAGCGTTCAGTAAACAATGCAACAATTTTTTCTGCATTTAATTTATTTTTTCTTACCATGACACTTACTATAATTTTTGATTGAAACTTTCAACGGTGTATTTTTTAATTTATATTTTTACTATATTTTATTAACTATTTTTTAATTTCACGGTTTAAATCTTGGAAAATCACAAAATTACTAATTTTTTTTGACAATAAAAATTAAGTTTGAATAAAACTTTAAAATAGTTCAACCAGGATGCACTAAGTAAGATGAAATCGTCAGGGAAGCTGATTTTTATTTGTTTATTGCCGACATCGGCAGAGCGTATTACTTGCCTCACTAACACCACTTCAATTTTTGTTTTTGCATTCTTTGTAATGAAGAAAAAATTTAACTTTTTCTAGTGTTGTATAGTATACTTTATATGAAATGACATAAAAGCGTAACATGGAGCTTTTATAAATATATGTCGGAAAAAACTAAAGCATAAACTATTATTTTTGTTCATTGCCATTGGAAATGCATTTATTTGCAATTTAAAATATAAGGTTAACATATACTCCGTGCATTTAAAACCAAATAAATAATGAAAGATTTTAAGAAATATTAACAAATAATTATGTTTTGCACTCATAAGAAGTTATCTAAATTCAATTAAATGAAAATATTATCAGGACATTGATGGAAATCGGTTTATATGTCAGGAAATAACATAGTAGCGGATACTACATTTGTTTAGGAATTTGTGTCGATGAACTTTTTTAAACTTTTCATTATTTAACTCATTTACTCAGAAAAAATTACATTCGGCAAACAGGAACTTATCTTCATATTTAATTAGAGATTTTTCTGTGAGAATCTCAATCAAAAAACTTTGAAATAATATATTTATTATTATTCTAACATAAAAATTAAATTTGTGTTTTTAAACGAAAAATTTCAAATTAAAAATTATGAATGAAAATGCTGATAAAGGGGTTCAACTAGGGTTGCCAGATTGCGATTCACAAAAAGCTGGACATTGGGTTTTAAAAAGTTTGTCCAGCTTTTTAAAAAAGCTGGACATAAAAAAACTGAGAAAATGTTAATATTGGTTTTGTATAAATAATTTCACAGTGATACACCAAAATATCTCATATCGCTACTCAACACCGCCTATATCTCTGGACTTTTTATGCAAATATACTATTCGACATCCCATAACCAAAAATTCTATAAAATATAATTCGTTAATAATTTTTGTTTTGACCATATATCCGAATTTTTACAAAGTTTTCAGAATAACAAAAAAAAACATTTTAATTTAGCTGCTACTTTGACATATAGTGATACTTTAGAAAAATATGCATCTTTGCGGATTTGTTTACTAATATATTTAATAAATATTTTGAAAAATTACTCAATTGTTTACGCGCTTTAGCGCAATTCAATTATAATAACGTGTAGAGAATGTAAGCATTGCACCCATAACTTCAGGGCTATTCAACTGTGTAAAAGCAATCATTCACATTCGCAGAAGAAGTGGCTAAAATTAAGAACTTAACAAGATAAAATAAAACCTCGTTTTCAGCTTTGTCCATAATATCTAAATAAAGAACTAAAAGTCCCAATGATACAGTTGAAGCCAAAGATATCAAATCTTTGCATGTATCGCGATTATTGATCGTTTATGTTATTACAACTTTTGTATTTTGTTTTCATTTTCCTTAGCTATGTTACTTAAAAATATTAGTTAGATTTATACTAATAAATATATTTTGGTTTATCTCAGAATTTCGACTTATTATCACAGCATATTTTTATACAGAATTTTAAGTAGGTCTAGAAATTGCATTTTTACTTTCAATTTTAAATTTAATTTTGTGGACTTAATTTTTTCCCACCAAATTTCATATAAGTACCATAAGTGCTTTATAAGAAGTTCCTATAAAAATATTAACGGAAGGACGGACAAGATTTGTTCGCCCCATAAAGTGATTTTAAGCTCATCAGTGCACCAAAAGGTAGTAGTAATAATATTTAAAACGGAGACTTTATGTATTATTATTTCAAAATATTACAATTAAATGAATTCACTGCATTCTTTACAATTTAATTATCTAAACTTACATTTTTTCGGTTAAGTCTATCACATACATATTTGCATATACACACATATTTATGTAAGAATTAAAATTAAATACTAAAAACAAAAGTAAGTACAACATAAACATTATTGCCAAGTTATTGTAGTATACTAAAAATTTTATATTTGGCTGGACAAATTAAATTTTAGCTTGAAACTGGACAAGCACCAAAAAAGCAGGACAATCCAGCCAAGTCCAGCCGGGCTGGCAACCCTAAGTACCACTGAAGAAATTCAGATGAAGCACCAATAAGATGTTGTCTTGCTGCGAATACAATTTAAATACAACGTCAGTTTTATATGTAATATTGTTTAAGATTTTTCAATAAATTGTGTTAATTTAAAATTTAATATACATATCTAAAACATAGTTTAATATATAATAAGGATCAGTGAGTGATTAGTAAGTGCAAAACAATATAATAAAGGAGAAATAAAAAAAAATATTATAACATCGCTTTTAGAACATAAAAGAGTATAAGATCATAACACTTTCCAGCTTCTCTATTGTTATGGCAAAACTGGAAATTTACTACTTTTACGCACTTTTATGTTATAAAAAAGTGACTTGAAACTGAAACGAAATGGACACACCAAGTAAGTATTAAACAGGGGGAGCAGTTTTTTCCGAACGGGGTCACTTTTCATTCACTCAGATTATATCAATTTAGATTGTTTTAAACTTTAAGCTGTAACGTTATGGTTACAATTTCGATGGAAATTGTTGGCAGGGATAGCACTTTACAACTACCTTCAACACAAAAAACATATAGTAGTATATAGGCGAAAGTAATTGTCAAGGACCTAAGTCCCCTGTCAAAGACCTAACTGGTGAGAATGTATTAGTAGAAGTACAAAAATTAACACAGTTGGTCAAAAGGTACTAAATAAAAAATGTATTTTTTGGACGTTATTCTTTATGTGTTATTAATGAAATTTTATATGGCACTGAATGAAAATATTAGTCATTTATTTTTTTGAAAAGATATTTTATCTTAAAACATATTATAAACACGTCTTTTGTATGTAAAATACTTTTTTAATTTTCAATACGAAAATGTACAACTTTTCTTTTTTCAGTTTTAATCACAATGAAGTGTCAAAGAATTAAATATATTTTTATACCCTACACCACTTTAGTGGGGAGGGTATATTGGGTTTGTGCTGATGTTTGTAACATACAAAAATATTCGTCCTATACCCACCTTAAAGTATACCAATCGGCTTAGAATCATTTTCTGAGTCGATTAAGCTATGTCCGTCCGTCTGGCTGGCTGTCCATGTAAACCTTGTGCGCAAAGGCCAAATAGGGCCTTTTGGCTTATAATTAATTTAAATGATCAATTATGTTAACAAAAGTCGACAAAACTTAGATTAATAGAACTTTAAATGACATTACCGATTTTTGTAATGATCGGGCTTCATTTGACCCTATCCCCCATACAAACTCCCGTTCAGAAAATGACTTAAAGGTTAAAATTTACTTACAAACACTAATAACACTTTTAAATTCTACATAAATAATATTGAAGAACACTTAACTCCCCCCAACAACATTTTTAAGGATAGGGCCATATTTTGCCCTACTCCCCTTTGAGCCCTCTTTTTTTTGCCAAAAAAAAGTAAAAATGTTCCGAAATATAGTTAAAAAAACAAACCTAATGCTTTATTTTTTTTAAATGATCCCCATTTTTAACATACATACTGACTGGTGTAGGGTATCATATGATCGGCTACGCCCGACTATACATTCATACTTGTTTTTTCGTTTGTAAAATACAAATTATATTCGGGGTTTTAAATTGTTTAAAAGTGTCGCAAAAAATAATAAACATTAAGTTTAAGTGATAAGAAAAACTAATAAGTGCTAATATCCTCGCAATTTTGCGAAGAAAATTTGAAGTTTTGTGAGTGCGTTAAGTTCTCAGAAGTTTGTTTTATTCTCACACTCTTCGTCTGTGTGAAGAGAATAAAAATTTTTGTTTGAAAACGGCTTCAGTTTCGCCTATATGTACTACTATATGACAAAAAATATCACAACATTCAACTACGTCACAAACTCAATTTACATCACAACATTAATATACATCTGAACATCCATCTACATCTCATCAACATACAACAAGAGAAAGAAAACAAGTATGAATGTATAGTCGGGCGTAGCCGACAATATGATATATGTACGTTAAAAATGGGGATTATTTAAAAATTTGATTTGCTTTTTACAGGGACCGTAACCGTTATGATTTTTATAAAATTCAAAAAATAATAATTATTTTGGATTTTTATTTTTTTGGTGGAAATAATAATTATTTTCTGATTTTTGTGCCCAAATAAAAATCAAAAAATGATTTTTTTTTTTTGCATAAATAATAATTATTTTTTGATTTTTACATTTTTGGCAGAAATAAAAAACATTAAGGCAATATCATTTTTGTTTATTCATAGCGTTTTATAAAAATATAGCTTAAAACAATAAAAATGATATCTTTAAATTTGTTTTCCTATATTTTCTTATATTTTACTTTTTTCGTTAAAAATTCAAAAAAAATAATAATTATTTTCGATTCCTGGTTTTTTAACTTTATTTCGGAATATTTTTACTTTTTGTTTGGCAAAAAAGAGTATTTTTACAAGAGGTCTCAAATGGGAATAGGGCAAAATATGGCCCAATCCTTAGTGTTTGTAATTGAATTTTGACCTTTAAGTCATTTTTTGAAGGGAAGTTTGTATGGGGGGTAGGGTCAAATAAAGCCCGATCAATACAAAAATCGGTAGTGTCATTTCAAGTTCTATAAAACTAAGTTTTGCCGATTTTTGCAGCACAAACCCAATATACCCACCCCACTAAAGTGGTGTAGGGTATAACCAACGACAATAGACCTTCTTGAGCAGCAGGTTGAAAATCAACATACACTTGAACAAAACGACATTCTTAGTAATCAAAATTCTATTCTTGTGGATTTAGTTAACGTATTAAAAGAAACATTATAAATAAATGATAAAATAGAAACATATCAAATTATTTATTAATTATTCATAATAGAATGAGCTAATGTATTTCTACAGTTAATTGCAATTGTTCTTGTATTTAAATTAATTGAATCGGATCATTGCATCATTTTCTTGGTTTGTCAATTCTATATTATCCATTATGTGTCCAAAACGTATGCAAATGTTGTGTAAGGCACAGCATACATTAACAATTTGTATTGCTTTCTATGGACTATAGTGCAAACCTCTCTCTGACAGAATTGATCGAAATCTGTTTTTCAAACCCAATTACATCTTTCTATACAATTCCGAACTTTAGCATGAGTTTGGTTAAAGACAACATCATGTTGGTGAGATTGAGTTCGGAATGGAGTCATAAGATATGATTCAAGTGGATATCCCGAATCACCTGAAAAATCACAAACATTAGTTGTGAAAAATTAAAATAGACAAGACTAGCCACATGTTTGTCTTTCCTAATTGAAATTTCGTTTCAAAAAAGTACGTGCATCGCTGTTTTTCCAGATAAAGGAATCATGGTTCGCATCAGGGTATCGGGCATCAACAAATTTTATTTTCAATGTATGATTGCAGATCTGTATAATATGCATAAACGTTAAAAATCGATACGTACATATTTATACATATATGTATATTTACGAACATTACGTTAAGGCTGTAGTAACCCTTTCTGTGGTGCTTTTGATCAGGTGATGGTGACTTGAGTGTCATCTATACATCCTACGACTCCCGGCAAATTATACTTTTATTAAAAAAGTTATTTTGTAGATCTTTCATTTTTCATACGTTCAAGAATAATATATTTCTCACACACTTTATTTTCAAAAACCGTTAATAATTCGCATATAATCCTTAAAATAACAAGCTGGGACAGTGCATTCAACCAGCTACTTCCGACCCCTTTTTGATAGCTTCCTGTTCCGAAACAGTTTAAAAAACACTTAATTTAAATATTGGTGGTATAAACGTTGATCTTTGTCTTTTTCGCAAATGCCGAGAAATAATATCTAAGAAATTTGTAAATGTTTCTTTATTTAATCGAAAGGGTTTTACAAATCTGCAAATAATATATGATTTAAATGTTCAAAAATATCTGTTTTGCAATAATCCTTACTCGCTGTTTGGGATATCTAAAGGATTGTAACTTTTCCTTAATACCCTTCTTTCAATATCTATTGTTTCATCCTCGATAAAGCCCACAGAAGAGAACATTTGAAAATTTATAATTTTTGCTATTGTATTCAAAAAAATTTATTTATTTTCAAATTATAATAATTGTCACTCATTCCAAAATACCAGATTTCCAAACTAACTTTTTGTTAAACAAATTTGATCATAAAACATCTGAGAAAACTACAAAATTTTAAACTGGCAATAATATAAAATTTACAATAATGACAAAACGTAATATTAACATAATATACAAATGTTAAACGTAACTTATGATATAGAATATGAAAATTTTCTGTTAACGCTTCTGTTTCTGTACATTTACAGAACGAAAGGAAAATTATAGAATAAGGGTATTAATTATTTTATGGCATTATATTTAACCAACAAACTATGAAAAATGAAAATCGAATCATTTTGGGCATTTCCAAATTGTCTTAAAAAGTTTCTGGCCAATATTGTCAAACAGGGTTGGCAAAATTGGTACAATGTACTTCATAAGTACAATGGTACACCAATGACCCATTTTGTACAATTTTAAAATATGAAATTATTAAATAATTATATTTGTAACACGAAGTTTAAAGAACTATGGACTTCGATCTAATTTTTAATACACTTCGAAAGAGAATATTGTAATGAATCCTGGAATAGATTATAACCAGACAACCAATACTGCCAGATGAATTTTGGGAAAAAAACGTCAAAATCTCGATAAAAAAAATCAAAAAATAACAAATTTAATTACATAACAATTCAATTTTATATAGTATTTTGTATTAAATTCACTTGGCTAGAAATTCTTTCTACGTTTGCAGATGAATAATGCAAAGTCATTATACTTTGAATTAATTTTGTCTCAATAGGAAAATCCGTTAAAGATTTCCCCTTTTTATTTCAGAATTTTATCCCCTTTTTATTTCAGAATTTCTTTCCAAAAACTTCATAAATTAATTTCAGTATGATCAAACAACGTTTCGAAATCTAAAAATTTTAATTCTCGGAATTCAGAATCTAATGTTAAATGAGGATATTCTTTAAGTATTACATAATATGAATCACTAATCTTTTCATTCATAATATTATTGGGATTGATAATATTTAAACTCTTCAAATTATTTTCAATATAAAAATTAATACAATTCTCAACAATAACTAAAACGTCACTATCACTTAGTTTTGATTTTGATAAAATATCTTTTGGTGTATAAATAAACTTGATTATGTTTAAAAAAAATTTTTGGGTCTTTATAATTAATTAAATGTATTTGATAACTTTTTAACAGATCATATTTTATAAAATTATTAATGATAATTTTAAAGAGCCTTTCTATTTGTATGTGCATGTTGTGGATTTCTGTTTTCACTTGAAATAAACGATTAATGTTATTAATAACACGAAGTTATATAAAAATAGTGACAACATATTAAAAAGGGGAATTTTTAAAAGCAAGGTTTTGTAATACATAAAATCGTCAATTTTAAGGTAAAAATTATATCGTAAAATTTGCTATTTTTGAAACCAAAAATCGTCAAAATGACGATAAATCGTCGTTTTCTATCGGTTGTCTATTCTTTGTAGTATATGGGCTATTCTTTAGGCTGGACTAGTATTCTGTTTATTTTATAGATTAATTAAATCTCAAGTCCATAGCAAGACAATAGACTGTCTTTTGACCAGTCTGAGAACTACACGCAGAGAAAAAACATGTTCTAAGAGCAACATATTTTGGTTAAAATTATGATTGAAGTCTAAATATATTGTGGTTATTTTAACAATAAAATAACATATTATGATGAAAATGAGCTAAAATCTTTTATCATAATATTTTTATCATAATATATTTACCACAATATTGTTTGTTATACATGATTGCATTATTGTCCAATGTTATCAAATGTCGTTAAAAATACTTATCGAAATCAAAGTTATTTTGATTACTGAATCAGTAAAATTACCGTTTCTAAAAAGGAAAAAAACTACACTACTCGATTTCCAATTTGATTCACATAAACATTATTCTATACAAAATGAAATACTTATACATATAACCCCAGCAAAAAAAGACGTGTAAAAAAGTAGTATATACATGGGTTCAACTAATAATGAACTGGTTCATATTTAGGATAAACATGCATGATTTTAACATTAGCGTGTCATTGGCGAGCATGTGTTCGTATTTGGAACAATTCGATGATTCTCATGCAAATTTTCATTGGTGCACTATATTTATTTTAAAATGCATTAAAATCCGTTAAGCATTCACCCAAATTGGTATTTTCTTCTCTTATTAATCAAGATGTTAAAATGGTCTTAATATTACTAATTTTAACAAATATTAAATACAAAAATCTAATAAAATTATTAATATTTATTTACTTTGATTCCTAAGAGAACACCAAATTTTAGTGAATTTTACAATTTTTATAACAGAATTTTACATAAGTGAATTGTGTGCAATTTTTCATGACTTTACTTATGACAAATTGATAAGAATTTTGACATGTATTTAAAATTCATTAACAAGAATGCGTACTAAAGAAATCATGAACATATCCCTTCTTCTTGAACAATTTCAAAATTTTTTTCTGGGACGTTATAAACCCAGCAGTTCGACGGGACAGTCCCGAACTGACCACTTAACCTACCACTTGTGGTGGCCCTTAGCCACCTGACTACCCAGGTGACTGACCATTTTAACATGGGCTTAACTTATAATGGTTATTTGTAAGTTAAAATATTTGTTAGTAACATAATATGTTTTCATCGTTACCATTAGTTAGTTATTGAAAAGATAATTATTTTTCAGTGAATCATACTCAAATTTATAATTGCCATGATTACAGTAACAACAATATTGTTTAAATAGAATTAATATATATGTATAGAATTTATATAGATTTGGTACAATCTTACACAAAAAAGTACACTTTTAAATTCGATTTTGTACAACTTGAAAATTCCAAATGCCATCCCTCTTAATCCAATAATGCCTAGATTTCTATTTTTTTCCAACTTATCGTTTAAAAATTTTCAGGGATTTTATTTACAAATCTGTAAACGTTAAAATTATTCTTTCTGGATTTTATTTTAAACGAAAACATAACTAGTTTTCGTTATCAACCAAAAATTAACTAAAAAATCATCCAAAAGTATATTATTCTAAAGGTATTTCTTCGAAGATGTGCACAATTTATATATTAATGAGATCGGTTCAGATTTTTGGGAGCTATAAGCATTTAAAGTTGTTACTAACACAGAGAAACAAAAGTCACACGTACGTATGCTTGAACTAAAAAACAAACAAAGAAAGAAACAAAACATAAAAAGTAAACAACATCCAGTGATGCCACATATAATCTTAAAAATGTTAAAATTTTTATCTGTACTCATTATACCCTACACCACTTTAGTGGGGAGGGTATATTGGGTTTGAGAAACAAAGAGAAACAAAAGTCACACGTACGTATGCTTGAACTAAAAAACAAACAAAGCAAGAAACAAAACATAAAAAGTAAACAACATCCAGTGATGCCACATATAATCTTAAAAATGTTAAAATTTTTATCTGTACTCATTATACCCTACACCACTTTAGTGGGGAGGGTATATTGGGTTTGAGAAACAAAGAGAAACAAAAGTCACACGTAGGTATGCTTGAACTAAAAAACAAACAAAGCAAGAAACAAAACATAAAAAGTAAACAATATCCAGTGATGCCACATATAATCTTAAAAATGTTAAAATTTTTATCTGTACTCATTATACCCTACACCACTTTAGTGGGGAGGGTATATTGGGTTTGTGTTGATGTTTGTAACGCACAATAATATTGGTACTAAGGAGTGAGATCGAAAAATTCTTAACATACATATATGTTTATAAAAAAGAAACCACTAAACTTACAGCTTTATTTTTTTTTTATTTGATACAGCAAGAATATTTTTTTATAAAACTTGACTTCAATTTCCGTGCTCTGTTTTTGGCCTATAAATTTTTAGCAGCGTTCCTTTCAGGATCTTTTTGAGCCTTGTATGTTTTTAAACCTGCATTAGCTTTAACTTTTCGTACCAAATAGTCCGAGCACTGAGCTAACCGAGCTGCTTTCCTACCGGATGTGTTGGGAGCTCTTTTGAAAATGCGTTCTATTTTTTTGGCTTTAGAAACATCATGTGGACCATTCCTTCTACCTGAACCAGGATTTCTATCAACTGACAAGTTCTCCCGGTACTGTTTAATAACATTGGAAACAGTTTGACGGCAGACCTTTGTATGCTTGGCCAACTTTTTGTAAGACCAAGTTGGGTTTAGTTGAAAATATTTAATAATTTCAGTACGCACTTTTTTCTGGTCACTCATTTTAATCAGATTAACAAAAAAATTAATATAATTGACATTACACATAATAACTGACATGTTTTTCAAAGGTAACTTGATCAAAAAAAAAAAAAATCAAATAATACTTTGGTTGAAAAATGTAATGAAAAACATGTGTTAAGAATTTTTCGATCTCACTCCTTATACCCACATTAAAGTATACCAATCGGCTTAGAATCATTTTCTGAGTCGATTTAGCGATTTCCGTCCGTCTGTCCGTCCGTCCATGTAAACCTTGTAATCAAACTACAGGTCGCAATTTTTAAGATAATTCAATGAAATTTGATACATAATCTTATATTGTCCCGGGGACGAAGCCTATTAAAAGCCCTAATAGGGCTTGTAAACCTAGTAATCAAACTACAGATCGCAATTTTGGAGATAATTCAATGAAATTTGGCACATGATATTTTATGGTATCGTGGTATCTCCCGCCTGCGGGAGGGCTTAAGTACTTCTTAGCTTTTAAAATATTTAATTAAAAACTTAGAAGGAAACTAATTATTCCGCGAAATACACTGTGGTGTAGTGTATTATATGGTCGGGCTTGACCGACTATAACATTCTTACTTGTTTTACATATGCATACAAATTTTTTTAATCTGTATTTTTAATTTAATTTCGATTAGGGAGGCGGGCTCCCATTATGCACTCTACTTATGATAAATACCCATTATAAATTGGAGATTATGCTTATTTGAATAAATACATAGGGTATGAACAATTTTTGAGTTTGTCTAAAAAAAGGTTTAAGTAAACGGTACTATTTTAAGTTATTTGTCGTAGTGTCAGAAATTAAACAAAAGAGAGACAGAGAAAAAACAAATAAAAAGGAATATACTTATATTCGTCCTTTTTGGTAAGTAAATATGTTGGTTTAATGTACATATAATTTTGTTTTGTCACAATTGTACCAAACGATAAATCTAATAAATAGTTCCCTTAAAGACTATTCGTAGCTTTTTGTGTATTCTGAACCCATAAAACCATTTGGACGGTATAAAAGAGTGATGTAGGTATCTGTAAGTTCTGGGTTCTTCATCCACTTGAAAAATATTGCTTTTGGTGTTCTAGATGACTTTCTTACAGTTTCAGGTGATGTGATTTCTCTCGTAGATGGTCCGTGTACCCAGTCGTTACTTTGGTCATCATAGTTTCTAGGCGATGTCTCATCAGTTTCTGAAAATATTGATCTTCATCAGAATTGCTATCTTCTCTAATACTTGGCATTTCTGAATATGCTACTGTCGCATCTGAACGCATATCAATAGTATCTATAGAATTTATATCATCATTATATATTCTTCTCTTTTCTTATGCTATATGTATCAAAGCTTTGCATCCAAACACTTGACCACCTGACCATACTTATTCAGGAGAAAAATTACTTAAAGTTTTACATGGAGTGCGGTTTATTAAATATACAGCCGTATTTGCAGCTTCAGCCCAGAACTTCTTCGGTAGACGGGATTCAATAAAATGCGTCTTGTTTTTCAATAATAGTACGGTTCATTCTCTCTGACATGCCGTTATGTTGTGGCGTATAATGCGCTGTCTTTTGATGCTCAATACCGTATTGAATATAAATTTTCTTCATTCTCCCATTGCAGTAAGCGGTTCCATTATCAGTTCTTAACGCATTTATTCTTTTTCAGTTTGATTTTCAACCAAGTTTTTAAACTCCACAAATTTATTTGTTACTTCATCTTTAGTTTTTATAAAATAGGCCGTTACTTTTCTACAAGTAATGCAGTTTAGCTTCTTTATTTCACAATTAATACCATTTCACCAGACTTCATACTTTTTAAGATTTAATCATTTGCATGGACAAAACACGTTTATGCCACAAGTTGTATTCTTCATTTTTCACTTCAGAAATAAGCACACCGTTACTAGCAATGTTCAATTTAAACATACCATTCACCAGATCACCTGTTGCGAAAATCTTACCGAAGTTGTTCAATATCTTGCACCCTTTTTTATTAAAAGCGAATTTATAACCAGATTCTACAATTTTTGAAACTGATAGCAAATGACATATATGTTGGGAAACATCACATTTTGTTATTTAAATTTTTTAATCTTAGCAACCATATCAACTTGACCACAACTCTTTACTTGCATCGATTCTTTATTAGCAATTATTTGTTAAAGAATTGTTATTAGCAATTGTTCGTTAAAGAATTTCAAATTAGAACCCATATGTGCAGACGCACCAGAATAAAAAAAACATTCATTATTGTTGAATTCTTGTACAGAAAAGCACCCAATCATGGCATTTGATTGTTTTTTGGCTTCGACTTCTTAGGAAAATTTGTAGCAATGTGTACATTCTGGTTGCAATTGTAAAATTTTGTTTTTTTATTTTTAACGAATTTCTTCTGACCAGCATTTTGCAATAGTTTTAATTTGATGGCATCTCCCGTTATTTATTCCGGAACTTTGAATACCCATTATCATTGGATTGTATTCTTCTGGTAACCTCGATAGTAGCATGGAACCTACCCATTCTTCATCGACAATGAGACCAGCTCCCCTTAGTTTTTATGCTGTCCAACTCTTCTTACTAGTCCCTGTCTTCAAAAATTGTTGAGAGTATACACCATATTTAATTTTACGAATATGTGGATAAGTATCTAATTTTATCTACCAATAGAATTAATTGCGCCTTTGTTTGTGTTCGTTGAGACCTTTCATTTGCTGATAGGCCTCAACCGTAAATTTCCAATCTTCATAGTTTTTACTTCCCCGAAGCTCTTTAATTTGATTGTTATTGGACATCTTCAATAACGTTTATTAATTTTTACACACGCGAAAAAATACCCTTATATAGCGGAAGGTCCCATAACCTGTAATAAGTGATATTTGATTTACGGAAAAACATGGAATGAAAAAAATTATTTTTCTATCAATAAATTTTCTAATTAAAATTTACAAACTAAATTGATTAAATTCAAAGTAAACAAAACAAGTATATTATAAAGGAAGTTCATTCTCCAACAATTATTGCACCATTTTATAGCAAAATCTGTCTTTCCAAAAAGATAGACAATTTGTCTTTTCAAAAAAGATAGACAAACTCAAAATTGGCTAAGACTCAAAAGTTGAGTTATTAAAATTTCCCCCTATAATTTTGTGATTCTGAAGACACATAAAAATATAAGAAATTTTTATAAGAATTTGAAAAATTGACTTTTTCCTTCAACTTCACATCGCAGGTATAATAAAACTATGAGAGGTATTGAACTCATCCTTTTTGTGTTTAACACTTATATACATATATCCATTAAAAAACTTTCATTTTTAAAGTTTTAATCAAATTTTTTAAAGTTTGAATATGGAGTTTGGAGTGCTGTTAAAATAATGGCCCTTTTTTCATCCCTTTCGATTTAGTTATAACTCGAAACGTACATTGACTACGTACTCTTAACTGCGGATTCTATGGCGTATAAATTCTTAACTCATTCGGTTCATATATTATGGGTATCTAAAGTAGGGCATCTTGGGTATTTTTGTTCAAAATTAGAATTGTCGATGACTGAATAACTTTAGAACCAGTTATCCGATTTTAACAAATGATATTTTGTTCGACAGGTCTACGATTACTCGTTTTTTGCATTTCATTAAAATTGCATGAAGTCCTGGCGCAAGAACCATATAGTAGAAAATATCCTTTATCCTTGAATATCCTAAAAAATGATATTTTATTTTTCTTCATTGTTCATGACAATTATTGTTATTGCTATGTAAAAAATTAGAATGGGATCTCAATGGATTTGAAAGTTATAGGAGTTTGTATTTATCTCGAGAGACAAAAATTAAAAAAAAGCGTTTCATGGTCGATTAATTTTAGAATTACCCTATTAGAAGTTGATCCGAGAGAAAAGCCTACTTTACGTCGATAACAATCATGTCAATTCAAAAATAATAACTAAGAAATTATAGTCTGGCATGAACGACCACATAATACCTTACACCTGTTACAAAAAGTAAAATGTGATTTTGTTTTCAAAATAAAAAACTAAGGTAGAATTAAAACCTGCCTCGGATATACATATGTACATAGGCCATTTATTGTTGAATAAAATTGTGGACATTTTAGAAAAATTTTGAGGGGGATAGGGTCAAATGAAACCCTATAATTATAAAATTCATGGGGGTCATCAAGGCTAGAATGGAACTTAGTTTTGCAGCTTTTTGTCGAAATACAAGTATATTAAACAAATTATGAACTTACAAGGTTTACAAGCCCTATTCGGGGGTTCAGTTGTATGGGGGCTAGGTGAAATTATGGACTGATCTTAACCAATAGGCTTCGTCTACGGTACCATAGAAGATCATGTCTCAAATTCATTCAATTCAATTATCTTTAAAATTGCTATCCACAACGGAAGTATAAAGTTCATCATTACATGTTATTATGATGAATCTTTCCGTCCCTCAATATTAATCTTTTACATATAATTTGATGAAATTTGCTGCATAATTTTTTGACGACAAATTGGCAAGAAATATTTCCTGATATGGGACCTTAACAGCATTTTTACTCGTACAGTTCATCCGATTCTGAATACGACATAAAACAATAATTTGCTTTAAAACCAAAAACATCTTATATCTTTAGTTGAATGGTTAATTACAAAATATTTCGTTATATATTAGATAGAGTTGAATCATTTATTTCAAATTCAAATATTTTTTAAAATTTAATTTTCCGATAATTTTCTCATAAAACATTAACAACTGAATTTTAATTGGATTCCTAGCATTTCATTACAACTAGTTACCCAAATTCAGGTGAAAATGGTATAAAATTAACATTAGCGTGTCATTGTAATTTGTAGTAATTTTTCTACATCTATTTCCAATTGCTTTTTTACTGGGCAACAATTCAAAATAAAAATAAGTACAATTTTCGTTTTCATCCCGAAATGAGTTGCATTGGAAATTTGCAAAATATACAAAACATATTGTGCAATTTTTTATTTAAGGTTTATTACGCACAAATTTAGGCTTAAAATTACGTTAAATGTTTTATAAACTAACATTTAACGTAATTTGTTGTATAGGGGCTAGGAGAAATAACGGACCGATTTCAACCATTTTCAATAACGTTCGTCCTTGAACCAAAAAAAGAGCATGTGTCAAATTTCATAAAATTATCTTCAAAATTGAGACCTGTAGCGTGCGCACTAGTTTACATGGATACACAGGCGGACGGGCGGACGGACGAACATAGCTAAATCGATTCAGAAGTGATTTTTGGGAGTTACAAACATGAGCACAAACGCATAATACCCTCCCCACTATAGTGGTGTAGGGCATAATGAAACCATCATACAATTAGAGAAAATGCGGATGGAAAATTTGACAGTCTTCATTATTTGAAATGATTTAAAAAAACAAGCACGTCGCATTAGATCAGGGATATATCGTTCGATCCTCATAATTTTTTTACAAAAACAGTTTGGTTCCTTAAAAGTTTCTGCATTTCGAATTTCATTGCCATCCTCGCTTTTAAAAACCAATTATATGCGTTAAAGTAATTTTCCGAAAGGAACCTTATATAGGGAATATGTTAAGTCGTAGAAAATTTCAATACCAAATAAAATATTTGTTCAAAATTTCTGCTCTTTGTATATTTTTATTCGAATAATTTCAAACACAAATAATTGGCAACCCTAGCAAATAGTATATTATTTTAATAAGAAAAATATTAAAATGTTTTTAATAAAGAAGTTAATAATACATAAAAATTTGTTTCTAAATGGTATGAATTTTTTCAAACAAAATCTAGAAGACTTGACTTTAAATATTTCAAATTTAATTTATATTCTTCTTTTTGTTACAAATGATTGAAATTTTCTCTCACTGAACACTAAGAAGTGAAACACTGACAAAAAGTACCTAAGTTTACTGTCAGTCGGTACCTACTCTCAAGCCAACATAGTTGCAAAAAAATTGAATTTAAATGATGTTTTCGTGTTTTTGAACATTTAAATTTTTGTTTTTAAATTATACAAAATTCGCTAATAAAAGATTACTGAATATGAAAATAGTTTAGCAGATAATTGAATTTTTTGCAATTTTTCATAAATATCGTAGAAAAAAAAGTAAAAATTCAAAAAATTTCAATCGTTACCAAATTCATTAATTTTATGAACTTTAAATATTATAAATAAAAATATTTTGGGAAAAAAGTCATATTTTATGCAAGTTCTGAAGGTTTAGTAATTAGTGAAGCGGACCTTACATCACTGGCTGGATATAATATGTACTGATTCTTATAAATTTTGGACACATTACCGGTTAATTACAGTACTGCTTTAGTATAAGCTAAATATCTATAGAAGTTTTTGAACAATTAAAAGAGAAGTATAAAACGTCACAGTAGATCAGAAAGAATTTAACCTCTTACTATTTTCCAATCGTCATGTTGTTGCTTAAAAATAATGACTGATGACGAAAAACAAGAAATGCTTGAAACTAGGTAAAGTGAAATAACTCTCAAAAGGTAAAATGAAATAACTCCCAACAAGTTAAATGAAATTACTCGCAATTTATTCACAGAAAAACTGAAAATAAGTTTCATTTATCAAAATAATTGTATTAAGCAAGTTATGCACCTATAACAAAAATGATAAAAAATATATATTTTTTCATTTGACACTTACTGATTTCCAACACTGTGATGAAATCAAAATAAAAAATTCCCATTTTGAAAAATTTACTAAAGTCATTTAAACAATGTTTGCTAGGACGAAAGTTACACTCGTATGACAAAAAAATTTTTAGACTAAAACGCGAATATACATAAATTAAATAAAATTGGGCTAATATATCAAAATAATCTGTAAACTGTTAAAAAAATTAAAACTTTTGTTAATTTTTTAAAATTTTACGGAAGCTTACAACCCAGCTTGGAGATTATTACATTTTTTAATGCGATTTTTAAATAAAATCACTGTTGCTCTACTCCAATTAACTTTTATCTTTGCAGTAAAAGTATGTACAAAGTAGGCACAAATGACCCTTTAATATTCAATTGTTTTGCAGATAACTATACAAAAGATATAAATGTTTAAAGTTTATTCTAATAGTATTTGTAAACTTTTAATAAACTTAGTATTAAAAAGCGCAACTTTCAATGACCGATAACTTAAAAGTTTCGCCTACCAACGTTAAACGGTTTGGTGGTTTTAATACTCTAACCTTGTATTTTAAGTTATCATAAGAATTGTTCGGCCCCAGATGTCAACCGATTTCGAAGAGTACAATTAATGTTCATGTTTACAGTTATTAAAAATGAAAAACTTGTTAACCTTAAGTAATGTACAAATATATTTATTTATTTATTGAATTTCTAGTAATGCTATAATAATATACTATGTATGTATATAAATTATTAATAAAACTATGTACAAAGATTTTTAAACAACAATTTATTTTAAAATGAAAATAATGTAAAGAAAAATGCATCTCGCTCATTTACCTCAGTAGTCTAATAATCTCGAAAACACAGCCTGCTTAAGATTTATATTATTACAGCATAAATCATCATCACGTCGGATATTTTAAACAACCTGTCCTATTGATTTGTGCCTTCGTAGTATCATTGGACAATAAATTTTTGTTATAAGTTTTTCGAAAACTTCAATAAATAGAGTTTAAGAAAACAATTAAGAAAGTGTAGTCTGGCATTCCAAATCATGGTATAAACTACACCATTTATGAGATTATTTAACATGTTTTTTTGAACAATATTAAACTTTAGTTGTTTACATACATACTTCAATAAATTATATATATTTTTTGAAGACAAACTGACATTCTAAATGGGTTGTGTATGCGGATTACAATATGGATCGATGCACATAAAATTTAATGAATTAATTTTTGCTTAGCTGTGCCAAATTTTGTAAAGATACATAAATATTTATAAAAAATAATTTTACTTTGATTTGATACGATATTTGACACCCTATAATTGCAAATGAGCGATATATACATAATTATGACTGTTTTAAAGAAATAAATAAAAAATTTAAATAAATTAAAAATTGAAGAGGAAAATAAAAATGGAGCATTTTTACTGGCAGTGTATATTTGAATAATAAAAAAACATCCTGAGGTACTTAACTTTTTTTAAGAAAACAACAAATTATTTTTTGTATATACTTCAATAAATACTTTAGACTTTTTCACCGCTTAAACTAACAATATTGTAATAATTATGATCTGGAAATCTTTCTAATTCGATATAATCCATTTCTGTATGTAGAAGTTTATCAAGCATTTTCACCAGTTCTCCAAATGAAGGTCGTTCGTTAGGATCCTGAGACCAGCAGTAGTACATGATATTATAGAGTTCTCTTCTACAATGTTCCGGCTTCTCCAATCGATAACCGTCACGAACCTTGAATAAATTTTACAAATATTTATTTAAAAATTGAAATGGAGTATATAAGTTATATTTACTTTGCGCATAACATCAGAAGCTGAAATGCCCGGATATGGCGTGGATCCAAGTGTTACAATCTCCCACATCAGTATACCGAAACTCCAAATATCGGATTTTACGGAAAATATATTATCGTAAAGCGATTCAATTGCCATCCATCTAGAATTGTATTGAATATGTTAACATATTGGTTACATTCATATGTATATAGAAAGTGGGTTTTAAAATATGTGGGAAATAATAAGTACTTCTATTTTGACTTTCAGTATTAAAATACTTCATCTAATAACATATAAGCAAAATATATTATGAATATCTTAAAACTAAGGAATACAAATACATACTAATAAAATGGTTAAAATGAGAACAATTTTATGAATCTCCTTCAAAAATAATACATATTCATATTCAGAATTATAAACTTTTCATAATAATTTTGTATGCTCATTTACTACAGGACTGATATAACTCAATACTTGGTATTTATACCCTACACCACTATAGTGGGGAGGGTATTATACGTTTGTGCTGATGTTTGTAACATACAAAAATATTGGTCCAATACCCACCTTAAAGTATACCGATCGAATCAGAATCATTTTCTGAGTCGATTAAGACATCTCCGTCCGTCTGGCTGGCTGGCTGTCCATGTAAACCTTGTGCGCAAGGTACAGGCCGCAATTTTCAAGATAATTTGATGAAATTTGGACCAAGCATTTGGACCGATTTTAACCATTTTCAATAGGCTTCGTCCCTGGGCCAAAAGAAGCAAATTTCATCTAATTATCTTCAAAATTGCGGCCTGTACCTTGCGCACAAGGTTTACATGGACAGCCAGCCAGACGGACGGACGGACGGACATAGCTTAATCGACTCAGAAAATGATTCTAAGCCGATTGATATACTTTAGACGAATATTTTTCTATGTTACAAACATCAGCACAAACCTAATATACCCTCCCCACTAAAGTGGTGTAGGGTATAAATATATCCTTTTCCCAAATTTACCGAGGATCGGCCCATGTTTGACCTATGCACCTATATAAAACCTCAAATTTGGTATTATCAATAAATTGCTTAAATACTTTGGAATTAAGGTAAAATTCAACATAAAATTTTCTTTATAAAAAGTAAACATTTTAAAAATATACTCAAGGTGTAGGGTATTATATGGTCGGCCATGCCCGACTATACTTTCCTACTTGTTTTTAAATGTGTATTTACAGATATAGACCATATAGAAGTATTTCATTTACATAGTTTAATATACATAGTTTTATCAATAAAAATGTATATTATTTTTGGTATCAGGATGATTGTTGCTGCAGATATGAAATTTGATATGATAATATCAAATTATTCGTTAAGCACTGTGTATGTTTAGTTTCTATTTTTTAGATTCAAAAAGTATTTTTTGAATAACAAAAAATGCCAACAAAATACTCCTTTTAAATTTTCTTTTATTTAGGTCTATAACCATAGAAAAATAAATAGAAGTGTTACTGAGAGTAGGAAATATTACTCTCTTACATGTACAGGTTTTGTGTGAATTTAATACAATTGTATGAGTATTTTTATTTTTGTTTACATAAAATAACAAAAATATGAAAGTACAAAATGTATCCGAATACATCATACCCTACCACATTGCGAGTAAGTAGCAATAAGTTATTTAGTATTTTTTAATGTAGAAGTTATATTCAAGAGATTGATGTTTGCTTAATTAATGAATGTACTACTCATTATAACAATATGTAGTCAAAATTTCGTATATATAAAATTTGTTGAGCCTAATTTTATAAATACCCTATTCTTGTATAGCATGTACCGCTTACAAAAAAAGTTCAATAGGCTAATTTATGGACGGATTACATCATTACATCGACGCAGGTGTTACAAACTTTAAGACATAAACAAAATTCCGTTCCCATTAGTGTGGTGTAGGGTGTATTTTGACTGCATTTGGGCTGCTTTGAAATTAACAATAATCGTTCATATCAAGCGTTAATTTTAGCATTAGCACAATTCCTTTGGCAAAATAGCCCCTGCTGCTGCAATAAACACTGCTAAAAGTTATGTTTTTCCTATAAAATTATTGAAAACATTTTCAGAAAAAAACAAATTTTTCAATCGTTTTTATTTTTTTAATATAATTTTTAAGTGTCAATATTGACTCAACCCAGCAAACACAAAGAGTTTATTTAAAATTAAGAATAATTTTTAAAGAAAATGTTTCTTACATTGGTCAACTGATATTGAATAAAAATGGCTAATTCAAAACATTATTTCATAAAATATCGAAATATAATGTCAAACAAAAATATAAAAACTTTTTAAACGAAAGAGTTTGTGTTTGTTGGGTTACATATTTTTCAACTAATACATTCTCACGACTTAGGTTTTTGACAGCAGACTTAGGTTTTGTCATTCTCAGTTTCAGTTCTATGTATACCTTTTCTATGTCTATAACTGTCAAGTTTCATATTTCTATGTTTAAAACAAATTAAAACAAGTAATTATAGTCGGGCGAGGCCGACCATAATAAAACATTTCATAATAAAGCATTTAAGTTGAATTGTACCTTGCTCAGATATATTAAATCCATTTATTGTTAGAAAAATTGTAGACAATTTTGTAGTCAAATTTTGAAGGTTTTTTTGGATTTGCCGCTTTTGGTCGAAATACGAGTATGTTAAACATAATTATGAAGTTAAAAGCACTATTTGGCGCATTCAGTTATATGAGGGTGAAATAATGGACCGATGTTAACCATTTTCAATAGGCTTCATGTGCAATATTTTATTGAATTATCTCCAAAATCGCGACCTGTAAGTTGATTACAGGTTTACATGGTCTATTCGGGGGTTCAGTTGTGTGGCAGCTAGGTAAAATAATGGACCGATCTTAACCATTTTGAATAGGCTCATGTGCCAAATTTTATTGAATTATCTCCAAAATTGCGACTTGTAGGTTGATTACAAGGTTTACATGCTCTACTCGGGGTTCAGTTGTGTGGGGGCTAGGCGATATAGTGGGCCGATGTTAACCATTTTCAATAGGCTTCGTCAGCACAAACCCAATATAGAAATTATAAAAATGTCCCTTTTACAAATTTTCTCTTAATAAACATTGTAAATAACATTGGAGAAAACCAAAACAAGTTTTGTAGGGAATACAATTTCCAACATTTTGGTAATGATTATTTTCGCGGATCATCATTTGATTTCAAATTATTTTGTTTTCATTTTCCTTAACTATGTTACTTAAGAATATCAATTAGATTTATACTAATAAATATATTTTGATTTCTATTATTGCATAAAATAGCAAAAAATTCTTATTTAATCATTTATTTCAATCCGACTTATTTTAAATTGGTCTAGAAGTTGCAATTTCACTTTCAATTTGAAATTAAATTTTGTGGATTTTTTAATTTACTCACCAAATTTCATAAAAATCGGAGTAGTAAATATAGCCTATTTCGTTTATTTATATGAGTACCACAAGTGCTTTAACTAAGAAGTTCCTATAAAAATATTAACGGAAGGACAGGCGAGATTTATTCGCTCTAAAAAGTGATTTTAAGGATCCAAAAGGTGAGGAAGAATCCAATATTTACGGTGAAAGATTAACTAGTATAAATAAAATAATATTATGGTGTTTTTACGTGGATCCCGAAGGAACATCAACCAACTAACTAGCCAGGACATAGTCCTACGGGCAACTGGCCACCCGTATTACCAGATTATGCGGTGCTCTGGTTCGACCTCTTTTCAATCTATGCAAGGATTTTGCCAGGCAGTAGACTGTAACCAATTTTTATCCCAGCCAGACTAAAGGTATTTGAAAACCCCTCTATTCCCCGGGATTGCAATAACACCAAGGTGGAGGCTTCACTAAGGTAACATGCCCCCAGGGGGATGGGCTGTGCAACGATGAATCAGGCTACGCTACTCCTTTTTATATAGATTACATTCAACACACACTTTTCTGTTAATTCAATTTTTAAATTCAAATTTAAATTTATTACTTCACCATCCTATAAAATCATTCATTTGAATTCATTCATATGCTGAATTCTTTAGGACTTTAAAAATGTTGAATTCATTACATGTATTATTCATTCTTTAAAGGCTTAATTCCTTGCTGAATGATTTAAATTTTTTTTGAATTCATATCTATTACAAAATATATTTAATCGTTTTTTCTTCATTCATTTTGTTAACGATTAATGAATTTTTTTTAAATAAAAATGTCTATACATTAGTAATTTGTTTTAGTAATTTTATATGGTATTTTACAAACACAATTTTTTTTAATTTCAGCTAATGAAATATGATTAAACAAAAAACAAGCACTTATTATAGATGAAATTAGACTAAAATAAATATTATATGTGTTAAATTTAAATAAATTTTTTATTTTTTAAATTTATTAAATTTCCATTCGAAAAAAGTTTGAACGTATACGTACGTACACGTATAAACAGAATATTTCAAATTTGAATTAGAATTTTTATCTGATGAATCCGTCGATGATAAAAATTATGTGGTTCCTAGGCAAAAGCGAACAAAAATATAACAACTGATATATTATTTTAGAACAATTTTCAAATTAAACATTTATTTAAACATTTTAATTTTCGAATGTACTATTTATTGGATATGAATGGAAACATGAAATGGAAAGATGAAAACTTACATAAATTATTTTAAGCGTATGAATCCTTATGTAAATGCAATAAAATACTTTAATACTATGATTAATCAGAGTCCCTCTGAGTTATTCAGAAGGAAAACCTAGCACAAACAAGTAAGAGTGCTATATTCGGGAATTTTTTAAATTTTTTTTTTCCGACTACATTAATATTACGCCAAGAGCCAAACAAAACAAACAATAACAACGCTAAACGAAATAAAAAACAAAATACACAAGGCATCTAAACCAACAGACATCTAAACATACATAACGAAAAACACAGAAAAACAAAAACAAAATAAACAACGCAATAAAACCAACATACATCCAAATATACGAACAGAATTCACAAAAACAAAATACATAACTCAATGACGCCAACAGCATCCAAACATAAACAAATACACAAACACACAGACGGACAGACAGACAGACGGATATAGCTTAATCAACTCCGCTACCTATAAGGATCCAGAATATATATACTTTATGGGGTCGGAAAATTATATTATAGTAATTACAAACGGAATGATAAACTTATATATTCTCAAGAAGGTGAAGGGTATAAAAAGGCGCTTCGTGGCTGATTCTTTTGCGTTAGGGACCGACTGTTTTAAGCAAACTTCAACGGACTTGTTATGTTTTATGACCATAAACTTATGGCCACATGCTATTTATGTATGTTTGTTTCTATATTGTACATAAATATTATGTATCTTTATTTGCATCAATAATGTTAAAACTAAAAAAATAGAAAAATTTTCTAAAATAAAAAAACAAGTAAAAAAACAAGTAAGAGTTCTATATTCGGCTGTGCCGAATCTTATGTACCCTTCACCATGATGTGGTAAAAAACAGTCATTACGAATATTATTACAAAAAATCAAAAAATAACAATTGTAGCCCATTTTATACGATCTAAATTAATCCGGGCTTTACATGCTTAACTTCATATTTCTAGGTTCAATATTATAGAAAATTTAAAAAGTACGTTTTGAAGAACGAAAAAGTACCAAAAACTTCCCTTTTATGGGTTCCCACTTAATCCAGGCTCTACATAATGTTTCTAGGTTCAATATTATAGAAAATTCAAAAAGTACCTTTTGTAGAACGAAAAAGTACCAAAAAGTCCCCTTTTATGTATTCTGGACTAATCCGGGCTCTACATACTGAATATCATGTTTCTAGGTTTAATATTGTAGAAAATTCAAAAAGTACCTTTTGTAGAAAGAAAAAGTTCCAAAAAGTCTCTTTTTGCAAGTTCTTACCTAGTTAAGGCCCAACATGATAAATTTCATGCTTCTAGATTCAATTTTATAGAAAATTCAAAAAATACCTTTTGTAGAATGAAAAAATACCAAAAAGTCCCCCTTTATGTGTTCTAGCCTAATCCTTGCTCTACATACTTAATTTCGTGTTTCTAAGTTCAATATTATAGAAAATTCAAAAAGTACCTTTTGTAGAACGAAAAAGTTCCAAAAAGTCCCTTTTTATAGTTTCTTACCTAGTCAAGGTCCTACATGCTAAATTTCATGTTTCTAGGTTCAATATTATAGAAAATTCAAAAAGTACCTATTGTAGAACGAAAAAGTAAAAGGAAAGTCCCCTTTATAGGTTCTTACCCAGTCAAGGCCCTATATGCTAATTTCGTGTTTCTAAGTTCAATATTTTAGAAAATTCAAAAAGTACCTTTTGTAGAACGAAAAAGTTCCAAAAAGTCCCTTTTTATAGGTTCTTACCTAATCAAGGTCCTACATTCTAAATTTCATGTTACTATAGAAAATTCAAAAAAGTAAAAAAGTAGTAGAACGAAAAAGTGTTCTCGTCTAATCCGGGCTCTACGTACTTGATTTCATGTTTCTAGCCAATAACAACGTAACGTAACGTCATATTCATTCTTTGATTTGTGTTTAGAAACAAGAAACCACAATAACAAACAATTTACCGTTTGATACTGTGTTTTGTTTTTGTTTGTTTATTTTTTTGTACAAGCATTCACGAAAAATGTAAATTTTTCATGAAATTTTCAGAGGTGGTCTCGGATTTTTACTCATATCTTCGTTATTTATGGACCGATTGGACTGATTTTAAATAGCGATCTATTCGATCGTATTTTCAATAGAATTATTGAAAATTCGGATATCTGGGGTCTTGTGAAAACTGATTTCAACATACACACAGACAGACGGACATGGCTAAATCGACTCCGCTATCTATAAGGATCCAGAATATATATACTTTATAGGGTCGGAAAATTATATTAAAGAATTTACAAACTGAATGACAAACTTATATATACCCTTCTCACGAAGGTGAAGGGTAAAACAAGTTTTCTGCGAAGCAAAATAGCTCTTAGGTCCCTTCAGAAAAAAACTTCAACATTAATAATACAGAACAGTAAAAAATTTCGGAATAAACATGATTTATATACGGTCCATTATTGAATGACGTACACACATATAAATCCACCTACGAATACACCGATGAAAATCGAAATAAATTTTATAGGAACATAATTCTTCTGATTTGACTATAATTGACAGTAACATTTATATAAGGTTCCCTACTGAAAAAGGTTTTACATATATGTACATTATTTTATAAGTATCAGTTCGTAATTGATGTTTCTTGGGGACCATTTTTTGGCTTATGGTTTAATGGCAAGTGTATGTTGTTCTAATAATTATTTCTTTTCTACAATATTTTATTTATTATTTATTAATTTTTTTCTTACATATCACAGTGGGGCAGAATGGAAATTTTTTGGAAATAAATCTGGCATTTCTAAACGGCTGATCCGATCGGGATAAAATTTTGAAGATGAACCCCGCAGATGCCCCAGGGACGGAGCTGTGGCGGCTCAAAGTAGGGTACCTACGACATGTAAAATTTTTAAACTCGTGCCATTTTTTTGTTTTACTACTTATCTCTTATAATATCCGAGTTATAGGCATTTAAAAATTTAGTGATACAAAATTTACCATACCTTGGTCCGCCTTTTTTTGAATACCGGGCGTAATTTTGGACCAAATGGACTCAATTCAAAAAATTTTAGATTTTTGCGTTTTTTTGCCTAAAATGTGTCTTAACTCTTTTATTAATAAAATAAAATTTTCTTTAAGAACATATAACAATTCTATAGTTTTCTAAAAGGTATCTTTACGCAGAACGCTTTGGCGTAAAAAACTTGTCCTATTTTTTGAAAATGTTGCCACTGCGTCCTTCCGAATATGACCTATATTTTATCAAAACTTCAACTTTGGGCGACATGTTCTAAAATCCCAAAGCTGGGATCAGATAACTGAAAGCAGTTTTGGAAACCTCAATATGTTTTCTATTTACTCCAAAAGTATTTTCCCAGCCCTGAAAGAAATGTGGACCCTATGGGCAAAAATGTAAAAAATCCCATTTTTGGGATTTTCATTCCTATTTTTGGAAATTGCGGGATGCCCTTTGGCCTTTTTAATTTTTTTTTTTGCATTTTCTATTTGAAATGTCAAATTTAACAAGCGTTGAAGATTTCATTGAGTTTTATTCATAAATAAAGATTTTGTCATATATTACATATTTGTTAAATTTCTAAAACTATGCTTTATATAAAAATTTTAATAGGGTCGCAGATAGCTACAACAATTTAGTCCATATTTATCCCTTAATATCTTTTTTTAGTTAGATATGGAAATTCTCGGCCCTTTACAAAAAATTTCAAGCCAATATCTCAATTACATTCAAAAATATGTTCATTTAAACCTGTATCCTTTAATTTCATATTTTTCATATTTTAGTATTAAATATGACAGAACATGTTTAAATCTTATATTTACCTATTTTCTATTTGCTTGCTTATCCTTATAATTGAAAGGTCCTATTATGCTTAAATTTTCAGAAATTTATAATTATTTTTACCTCAATTTTTTCGACAGATCATTTCGTTCTGTTTCGTTTATGATCATGTAGGTAAAAATATACAGGTAATGATAATTTCGAATCATTCACTAATAAGAAATATCAATGACTGAATTACAGGTTATAGTAATATAGTCCAAAATGTTAATAGGCAGACAGTTCGTAATTTTTTACTTTGGAATACCTGTATCGGAAATGACAAGAATTGGTATATAAGCATCATTAACAGCATCAAGAATTGTGTCAGACTTTTCAGAAGACCATCTAAGGAAAATTCATAACTGTGATGTTGTCTTAATGTGTAAGTGGGGATGTGACGGTTTATCAGCACTTCCAGAATACAAACAAGCTTGTGGAAGTCGGGCATTAGCAGACTACAAAAGTGTATTTATGTCATCATTAGTGCCATTACGAATTCGTTCATATTCCCTTAATCCATCATCGTCAAGCATCGGAAATTCATTTGAAGATATATGTATCAATACAACTCCGGGTTCAAAAAATTTTTGTAGACCCATTGGATTTGAATATATAAAGGAGTCAAAGAAAACAACAAAAGATTTAGTGGAATATTTAAAAGATGAAATAAATGCACTGGAGCCCATTTGCATAAAAATAAAGGAATTCTCTATTAACGTATCATATCAGCTAAGCTTAACAATGATTGATGGAAAGGTCAGCAATGCCATAACAGAAACTTCTTCCTTCTGGAGATGCTCAATATGTAATGAGAAAAAGTCGCAATTCTCAAATATAAACAAAAGCAGAAGTATTAATGAAGAAGTCCTGTCTTTCGGAATTTCACCACTTCATGCCAGAATACGATTTTTTGGATTACTTTTTACACATAGCATACGACCTCAAATATAGAAGTGTGCCAGAGAATCTTATGAAGATAATGAAGAATTGAAAGAACTGAGAGCTGCGGAAAAAAGCAGAATCCAAGAAGAATTTAAAGTTCAGATGGGATTAAACATCGACAAACCACTTCCAAGTTGCGGTAGTACAAATTACGGTAATACGGCGAGAAGGTTTTTTCGTGATTTTGAAATTACTTCAAAAATAACTGGAATCGACAAGGAGTTGCTTCGAAGAGTTAACACTATTTTAATGGCACTGAATAGTAAACATAAAATTAATGGATTACTTGTGTCTCTGTATCCATGGAGGGAACTAACACCAACAGTACACAAAGTATTGTCTCATGGGCAAATAATAATTGAATCGAATATTCTTCCACTTGGAGAGTTAACAGAAGAAGCCCAGGAAGCGAGGAATTGAGATTTTAAGCATGTTCAACTTTTCAGCTAAAGAAAATGCTCCAGGCAATCACAGAATGAAGATATTTTTAATAGTTTACTTCTATCTTCTGATCCTGTTCTTTCAACTATGCAAAAAAGATGGATTTGTTATGAAACTCTATCATCTCAAAACGAGGAAGATTTAAAGGACTTATATTACCTTATGGATATGTATACCGTTATGACAGATTATTTTATAGAAAATAAGTAGTGTTAGGAATTAACTATATAAGTAGGTTGTAAGAATTAATTGTTTTATGTTTATGATAAACAGTTCAAATATAAAAAGCTATTATACTAACTGATGAAATTGTATTAAATTGTGTTTTATATTTCGGTGGGCGGGAAAGGTGGTTTGTGTGGGGTGATTTAGGTGTTATTGTGCGTGGCTCATAATAAAATTATATTTTTTTATTGTATATACAATGTTATAGTCTTTAATAAAATAATTAACTAAATAATTTTTAAAAATTGTCCAAATATTTTATTCAACACCAAATGTATGTTCTGTCATACTTAATACAAAATATGAAAAAGATGAAATTAAAGGACACAGGTTTAAATGAACATATTTTTGAATGTAATTGAGATACAGGAAGCAAAAATATAATGATTTAATTATTTAACTGAATTTAACTAAATTAAATTTTTCTCGACTTTTCGAATTTTTCCGTATTTTGTTTATGTTATAACTAGCTAATACCCGTTATGCCCACTTAACGATTTTGAAAATTCTAACCACAATAGTTTAGAGATGACAAGCAAATTATTGCGAGTTCGCCAATTTCTATCTATATATTAAAAATTTTGTATTTAATTCATGTATGTGGTGCCAGGCCCCCATTTAAAGTCCGCCCGTTATTTTCTAAATGTTCACATGAATGTCAAAGTTATTCACATAAAATTTGAAGATTCTAGCTCTAATAGTTTCGATTTTTTCTATTTAATTCATGTGGGGACTTCAAGTTCCCCAGATGAAACTCCGCCCTTTTTCTCCAAAATGTTCAGTTGAATATTAAAGTAATTTATGAAAAATGTGATGAATCTAGTTATATATTTTCCTAAATAAACAATATTTTGTATTTTATTCATATGGGAGATATCAAGTCCCCATTTTGATACAAGTTATAATATTAGTTCGTTAAAATTAATAGACATCAGTTTTCTGCAGGGGAACTAATAATAACACTGGTATCCATAAAATTATGAATGATTTGTTCATTATTTCCATGATTCCCATTGATCCAAATCAAAAATAAATTTTAAAATGTTATGTGTAATGTTAACTGTTAATGTATTAAACAACTGAATTTAGAATTTAGGGACTGAGTTTAGAAATATTTAACCTTCTATAATTAATTTTTTCAAATTTACTGACTCTTATTTCACAACGTATACAAGGAAATGACAAAAATGTAAAACAAAATTCCAAATAATAAAAAAACATGAGAAACCATGCCGAAACAAAATGCTCTGCAGATAATTTTGGGGTACTCCTGCATTATATAGCTAGTCTTTAAAAGTCGGTTGTTTGCGTTAATACCAAATTTTGGAACATTTCTGTTACATTGTTGCTCGTTTATAGTCAGTCTACTAAAGTTAACAAATAAAATCATAATAATAGAGAAACAAGGGAAAACATGATGAAATACAATTAATTCTCTCCAGATAATTTTGAGGCACTTCTGCATTACATTATAGTTAGCTTGTAGTTAGTATTTAAAAATCAGTTGTTTACGTTGCCAAATAAAAAATTTCGGGACAGATCTGCATTACATTGTAGCTAGCTTACAGTCAGTCTGTAAAAGTAAACTAGAAGTGAATTTTTCTCGTAGTCGACTGTATTAGTTTTCACGATAAACTAATTTTTATATTTAATTTATATGGGAGGTTCCACGCCCCCTAACGCTAGTCCACCCACTTTTTATCCCAAATAATCATATTGACACTAAAGTGGTTTTGACAAAATTTGAGAACTCTAACTGTTATATTATCTCAAGACAAACGAATTTTTGTACTTAATTTATTTGGGAGGTACCGCTCCCCTCATGGATAGTCCGCCAATTTATTACGCAAAATGTTTACATGGATGTTAAAGTTATTCGTGCAAAATTTTAAGATTCTAACTGCAGTGGAACTGAACCCACCAAATAGTGCTTTTAAGTTCATAATTATGTTTAATATAATCGTATCTCGACAAAAATGTGCAAAACCAAGTTCTATACTAGTCTTGATGACCCTGATGAGATTTATAATTATAGGGCCTCATTTAACCCTAGCCCTGTAAAAAATCCCCCATCAAAATTTTACTTAAATATGCACAGTTTTATTAAACAGAAATGGCTTTAGTATATCTGAGGCAAGGTACAATTCAACTTAAATGCTATATTATGGAAATTAAATCATATTTTATTCGTATACAGGAGTAGGGTATTATATGGTCGGCCTCGCCAGACTATAACTTTTTACTTGTTCAATTTTGTATCAAACATTTTTGTTTTAGGGGGGGGGTCTGAATTTCCCTTATTCCCTCTGTGGATCCGCGCCTGAAATGTGTACTACTTTTTTACCCTACACCAATTTAGTGGGAAGGGTATATTGGGTTTGTGCTGATGACGCGCAATAATATTGGTCTTATACCCACATTAAAGTATACCAATCCGCAAGTCGCTATTTTGGAAATAATTCAATGAAATTTGGAACATGATCTTCTACGGTATTGTAAACGAGGGCAAATGAAAACAAGTAAGATATTATAGTCGGGCGAGGCTGATTATATAATACCCTACACCTGTATACGAATGATTTAGTTTTCATAATAAGTTGAATTGAACCTTGCCTCGGATATACTTAAGCCATTTAATGTTAATATAACTGTAAATTTAAGTAAAATTTTTAATGGGTGCTTTTTATAGGGTCATCAAGGCTAGTATAGACCTTGGTTTTGAAGCTTTTTGTCGAGATACGAGTATATTAAACATAATTATGAACTTAAAAGTCCTATTTGACAGGTTCGGTTGTATGGGGCCTACGTGAAATAATGGACCGATGATAACTATTTTCAATAGGCTTCATAAAAGATCATGTGCCAAATTTAATTGAATTATCTTCAAAATTGGGACATAGCTAATTCGACTCAGAAAATGATTTTGAGCTTGAAGGTGTGTATAGGACAGCCAAGCGCAGAAAGAGAAACTGTTATTGTAGTGGTGAGAAAATGCAAAAAACACTTAGAAAAAATATTTCCAAATTAGTCTTGTTATGATCAAGTTTTATAACAAGTAAAATGGTAAATTTTACAGATAAAACATATCCAAAGAAAAGAAAAATGTTAATTTCTTCACAAAGACTAGATTTTTTAATGTAAAATGTTTAAAAAAAGTATTAAAAATGTAGTTTTTATGTATTTTTACTATTATGCATTCCTGAAAAGTTTTTGGAGTGTATGAGTTTTTTGCACGTTACTCTCTTGTTTGAAAATGATATTGTTGTTTTTACATATTTTGTTTGCAATTTCTGTATTTTTTACTCTCTTGCAATGAGTTTTATTTACGATCGGGTTATGTACATGTGAATTGCCGAAAATCTTCATAATTAGAACAATATGAACGCGCAACGCTGGTATATGACCAATATTATTGTGCGTTACAAACAAAGCAGAAACCCAAAATACCCTCCCCACTAAAGTGGTGTAGGGTATAACAAGTAAGAAAGTATAGTCGGGCTTGGCCCAAAAGTATAGTTTATTTATCATAATAAAGCATTTATTTTGAAAATTACCTTGATTCCAAATTAATTAAGCAATTTTTTTACGAAAAACTTATTTTCTAAGATGCTTCATATTGGGGATAGGAGCAAATATAGAGCGATCCCAATAAAATGAGCTGGACAGATTTGTAATTATATGATATTTATAAATATATTTAATATTTGTCTGTGCTAAATTTAAATGCAATAACAGTGCTAATAAATGAATTACGGATATTGAAGTCACTTTTTGAAGGGGGCTTTGTAAGGAGGTTAAAAAGAAGTCCGATCATTTCGAAATCTGACAAGTTCATCAAGGCTTGTATAAAAGTTAGTTAAGCGAACTTTCATCGGGATACATTTATATTCTATATAATTATGAGCTCAAAAGCCCTTTTCGATGGGTTCAGTTATATGGGGGTCTAGGTGAAATAATGGACTGATTATAACAACTTTCAATAATCCAAATTTCATCAAATTATCTTAAAAATTTGCGACCTGTACTTTGATAAATCGACTTGAATCGAATCTATGAATATCACAAAAGTGTAACTTGGATAAATTCTTTGAATAAGTATATGGAAAATTGTCTTATAACTGTATCTCAGAGTCCTTGTACAATTGTACGTGATTCAAATGTTGATTTCAGGCACATAATTTAAACGACCATTTTCAAACTTTCGTGCACTCATTACCAAACCTATCATACACTCATTATCAAACCTAACAATGGGACACCAATAGAATATATATTTTGTAATTTTGATTTTGAATTTTAAGTTTATTCTATAGAGTGGCAGTTATGAGATCATCATGTTATGAATATCAGAATTGACTGTAAATCGAACATGACCGATAAGTAGATTTACTCATTAGAGAAAAATTATCTCGTACTCTGTCTGCTTCGAACTTGATTGATGATCCCAATGTAAATACTTCTTACCTAACAGATACAATGACAAATGCTATCAATACTTCAACGATACTATCTAGAACCAGGAAATATTTAAAACTTGCATTAATAACATGGAATATTGGTAATAAGGAGTGAGATCGAAAAATTCTTAACATACATATATGTTTAAAAAAAAAAACACTAAACTTACAGCTTTATGTTTTTTTTTATTTGATTCAAATTATTATTACAATTTACAAA
Source organism: Lucilia cuprina (assembly GCF_022045245.1). Lineage (NCBI taxonomy): Eukaryota > Metazoa > Arthropoda > Insecta > Diptera > Calliphoridae > Lucilia > Lucilia cuprina. The sequence continues at coordinate 48,062,006 of NC_060952.1, read as the reverse complement.
AAAAAATATTTTTATAGTTTTAATCACTAGTGATGAAATTTTGAACCCTTTTCGGAAACCCTTCCATTAGTTACAAAAATAAATTATTAAAATAGGAAGATATTTATCTGATATTATTGTAAAGAACGATAATATAGTTTTAATCTAGGATGATAATGGCAATGCAGAATCATTAAAAATCTGTTAAGGATTTAAATAACGGAATTGAGTACAACTCTAGACATAACAGTAATGCTGTACGTTTATTAAAATATAATCGTAATCAATTTGTGTTCTTTCACATTAATGAAAAATGAATTTAATCAATTAATTTCTCATTTAGATATAAATAAAAGCCCAGCTGGTGGGGTAACGTCAAGATGTTTATTAGAACGTAAGGAAATTGTGTCACCAATATTAGCAAGAATTTTCAATTCATATGTTAACCACTTATTTGATTATCCAAAAATTCACAATATTATTCCGATCATAAAGGAAGATTTTGTATCATGAATTATCTGCATTTTTAGAGAAAGAAAACATAAAACATCCGAATCAGTCCGGTTTCGAAAGTGTTGTTGTACTGATAATGCAGTGCTATAAGTTGTCATTCATATATGTATGTGATGGTTTGGATAGGGGTTTCAGTAAAGTAGGTGATATTTTTATGATTTTTCTAAGGCCTTTGACCTTGTAAATCAGTTAATAATGGCTGAAAAACTTTTAGTTTATGGTATAAGTAAGGTTTTTAAATTCCCGTCGTTTTTTTTTTTTTTGATTCTCGGGAATCGGAAAAAATGTTCACGTGATGTTTTATTGAAATTGTTTGTATATATCAGGTAATATAGACATACAGTGTCTCTCATAAGTATTCGAATTTAGGTATAATATAAAAAGAAACTAAATTTAATAACAAATTTTGTATGCAAAATTAATAAATTAATTTGTTAAATTCTCTAGACATTCCTTAGCTTTGATATCACGCTTTTTGAAACTTTAAAAATTCACATTTACTTAAATTAATTTAGCTTTATTTTAAAAAAAGTCCATAAAATTACCTCACAAAAGTATACGAATTTTTTCTGTATTTCATATTTGACTATATTATACGAAACACAAAACTTAGAATCGAATGGTTTTTTTATACCCTTCACCTTCGTGAGAAGGGTATATATAAGTTTGTCATTCCGTTTGTAATTTCTATAATATAATTTTCCGACCCTATAAAGTATATATATTCTGGATCCTTATAGATAGCGGAGTCGATTAAGCCATGTCCGTCCGTCTGTCTGTCTGTCTGTTGTAATCAGTTTTTAGAGGACCCCAGATATCGGCGAGATCCGAATCTTCAATAATTCTATTAGACATGCTTTCGAGAAGATCGCTATTTAAAATCAGCAAAATCGGTCGGTAAATAACGGAGATATGAGCAAAAATCCGAGACAACCTCTGAAAATTTCAAAACAAAATCTACATCTCGTCAATGTTTACCAGCAATGAATCAGAGGTCGAAGTCGACCGGCTTCGAGTCGGAGCTTAGCCGCCGCCGAACTATATTTAGTTGCTTAAGCCGCCGCCAAAAACATTCGGCTTAAATCGACTCAAATTTTTTTAATGTTTTTATTAACTAGACAGTAAGATCAATTATGTTTAAAATACACTATGGTGAAGGGTATATAAGATTCGGCACAGCCGAATATAGCACTCTTACTTGTATTCTGCTAAAATTGTTTTAAGGGGTAACTATCAACCGAATGGATATATTTTTTGGACATTTGGTCCACAATTTTGGAGTATTTGTACCATCTTTTTATGTTTATATAATTAAAATGGCGGTTTTTGGCAATATTTGTATTTTTTCTCCTTTTTTCCCAGAGATAAAACCAAACTTTGCGTAAAGAATGCGTATTAATTCTTTAGTGTTGTCCAGATAATATAAAAAATACATATACGAAATTCAAAGGTAAAATTTTGAAATATTTGGGAGTTCTTACTGTACCATATCGAAATAAGTTTTAAGTTATAGTCACATTAGTGATATATTAAACTTTATTAGTTTTAAAAGTCTCCTTATAACAATTTTATACAAAAAATTTAATTTATAAATTTTTGATATAAGCACTTTTCACATACATATATGCACATTATCATGGTTATTAAAGGATAATTTATATAAAAATAACTCATGATATAGTCACAATCGAAAAGATATTCCACAAACATTTTTACATTTTACAAAGGGATCAACATGGACCCAAGTAAAGCCGAAATTGGCTACCTGTGTAAACATAACATTTTTACAACTAAAAAATGTTTCCAAATACATTAGTTTTCGAAATCACAGACACACAAAAAGCTAAGAAATTAATTAGTCACCCACAGTTTAATCAAATAACAACAGCGAAAAACATTAAAAGGCATTTAATGCTATTTCATACAAAGTGCTTCAATCTAAATAAATTTCAATGATGCTAGAAATGTTAATATTAAAGTTAATAATAATAAAAACACATGTAATTTTCACAATATATTTTTTATAAAATAAGCAAAGATCTCATTCGGATATTAATTCGTTAATTTAATTTTTGAACGTTTGCCCATTTCAAACAAAATTTTGCCCTTTCAACTGAATTTGTTTAATCTCAAAATGTATTTTGATTTTTTTTGGTTAAGGTGTGTATGATCAGGTCAAATATTTGATTCTACATAACTTTTGTAATTACAAATAATGTCGAAACATACAATAAAGACCTTCTAAAATGATATCGTCAAAGAATCTAAAGGAACTCAAAAACCCAGAAGTTAGACTAACTTCAAAAAAGTATTTTTTTAGTTATCTGAAATAATGGAAAAGTATTGAAGAAAGTAATTTGCTACTAAAGTTGATATCTTGATTTTTTAAAATTATTATAATTTCAATAAATATTTTAAAATGTAAGACTTATTGGTACTTTTTCGTTTTTCAAAAGGTACTTTTTGCAATTTCTACGATATTAAACCTAGAAACATGTAATTAAGTATGTATGGCCAGGATTAAGTGAGAACCCATGAAAGGGTACTTTTTGGTACTTTTTCATTCTTCAAAAGGTACTTTTTGAAATTTCTATAATATTGAACCTAGAAACATGTTATTAATTTCGTATATCCCGGATTAAGTGAGAACCAGTAAAAGGGGACTTCTTGGTACTTTTTCGTTCTTCAAAAGGTACTTTTTACAATTTCTACAATATTGAACTTAGGAACATGTAATTAAGTTTGTATGGCCCGGATTAACTGAGGACCCATAGATGGGGACTTTTTGGTACTTTTTCGTTCTTCAAAAGGTACAAAAGGCTTTAAACACATCATGGTGAAGGGTATATAAGATTCGGCACAGCCGAATATAGAACTCTTACTTGTTTGTTACAAAATTGTCGACTTTTAAACTTTTTTTCGACAAAAGTTGATTTATAGAACCGTAATGTGATATGTTTTTTATACCCACCATCAAAAAAGATGGGGGGTATATTGTTTTTGTCATTCCGTTTGTAACACATTGAAATATTCGTCTAAGACCCATAAAGGTATATATATTCTGGGTCCTTATTAGATTCTAAGACGATCTAGCCATGTCCGTCCGTCTGTCCGTCTGTCTGTCTGTCTGTCTGTTGAAAACACGATAGAGTCCAAACGGAAGTAGCTAGCGAGCTGAAATTTTGCACAGATACTTATAGTTGATCCAGTTTGTTTGGTATTGAAAATGGGCAATATCGGTTCACGATTTCGCCTAGCCCCCATATAAGGCCTCCTTTAGAAAATGACATTATCGCCAATAACTGACTAACAAAAGCATCAATAGCGCTGTATCTTTTCATAGAATTTCATAAGGATCGGTCCATAATTGACCCTACCCCCCATACAAAGTACCCTTCAGAAAATGACTTTATCGTTCACAACTGACTAACAGAAGCATAAAATTTTTCCAATTTTTCAGTCCACTTCCGAAAATCACTTAAACGCATATAACTAATTAAATTATAAAGTTATAAGGATAAAATTCGACCTGTAAATGTTTTGTGTACAATAAAATTATTCTACCAAAATTTTTCCGGTTCACAATCAAACTTTTTGCGATAAAATGAAAATCACTGAATAATTCACTATTAAATGATAATAATTTGATAAAATTCGACGTCAGTATGTCGAATTTTTTAAATGATAGATATTTGATAAATTACGATAAGTTAGGTTTGTTTCATATCAAAAGTGGAAATGTACGTTTTATAAATTTTGAAGCTTAAATAATAACAAATAATTGTAATTTGAATTCAGTCATTATCGTTATGGTAGTGAGCTTTTCAAGTAGTTTTATGAGAGGTAGGGTAAATTATGGACTGATCGTTATTATCGATAGTAATTATACACTACACCATTATAATGAGGAGGGTATTATGCGTTTATTCTGATGTTTGTAAATTCTACCTTAAAGAATACCTAGCTGCTCAGAATAAATTCCCGAGTCTGTGTGAATGTTTTGGGAAATTGTTATCTTCCAAGGTCAATATCTCTGATTTCTATTGTGTCTTCAACAGGCCGTCAAGTTTTGATAGTTTTAAGTAGAAAAACCCATCTTTATACTTTATAGGGTATACGCGCCATAATTCTATGTGTCATAAACGCAATCAATAAATAAAAAGAAAGAAGCTATAGTCGGGAAAGGCCGACCATATAATACCCTACAACTGTATACGATTAAAATATGATTTAGTTTTCATAATAAAGTATTTAAGTTGAATTGTACCTTGTCTCAGATATACTTAAGCTATTTATTGTTTAATAAAACTGGGGACATTTAAGTGAAATTTTAATGGGGTTTTTATAGGGGCTAGGGTCAAATGAAGCCCTATAATTATAAAGTTCATGAGGGTCATCAGGGCCAGTACAGAACTTAGTTTTGCAGCTTTTTGTCGAGATATGAGTATATAAAACGTAATTATGAACTAAAAAGCACTACTTGGCGGGTTCAGTTCTATAGGGCCTATGTGAAATAATGGACCGATGTTAACTATTTTGAAAAGGCTTCGTCTACAGAACCATAAAAGAACATGTGCCAAATTCCATTGAATTATCCCCAAAATTGCGACCTGTAGCTTGATTACAAAATTTTCAAGCCATATTCGGGGGTTCCGTTGTATGGAGGCTAGGTAAAATAATGGAACAATGTTAACCATTTTCAATTGGCTTCGTCTATGGTATCATAGAAGATCATGTGCCAAATTTCATTGATTTGCGACCTATAGTTTGACTACAAAGTTTACATGAACGGACGGACAAAAGGACGAACATAGCTAAATCGACTCAGAAAATGATTCTGATTCCGATTGGTATACTTTAAGGTGAGTATAGGACCAATATTATTGTACGTTACAATCAGCACAAGCCCAATATACCCTCCCCACTAAAGTGGTGTAGGGTATAACAAGTGAGAGTGTTATATTCGGCTGAGCCGAAGCATATACCCACTATTAAACATCTACCATATACCGTAAAGAAATGCTCCCCCATAAACATTAGGGTGATATTTGAAATAAGTCAATTATGGACTAAGCTCTTTTAAAATAACAAAATATAAATTTTTAAAACAAAAATTTTTTGTAAATTTTTTGACCTCATAACTAATCCTCATAACTTTTTGTAGACAGATTTTGATTCACATAAAATTTCTCACATCTGTACTCGCATTTTTATGACAGTAATTAGCGTTAATGTAATTTTCTAAAGGGGACTTACATATATGGTGGGTAGGGTGAATTTCTAACACTGTTTGCATGAAATTCGGTAGCGGATTTCATAACCGTATTTCATAACTCATGTTTTAAAGGCAGTAATGATCGTTGAAGTAAGGGGACCTTATATGGGTTGTAGGGTCAATTATGACCGATCCACATAAAAATTTGGTAGAGAGATCGCTATACTTGTATTTTTTAACCAGTAAAAAGCGTTAAAGTAATTTTCTGAAGGGTACCTTGTATGGGCGGGAGGCTAAATTTTGGACGGATCCTCCTATGTCGTTCCTTTTACTCGTATTTTTAAGCCGGTAATGAGCATTAAAGCCATTTCCTGAAGGGGACCCAATAGGGGGTATAGGGTCAATGGACCTGTCCACATAAAAGTTGGTAAATAGATTTTTTCGCGAGAAACTTTATTTTTAAACAGTATTAGGCGTTAAAGAGTTTTTTTTTCAACAGACTGACGGACGGTCGGACGGACATGGCTAGATCGTCTTCGAATTTAATAAGGACCCAAGGAAATAAAATCATTTTCATAAATTTAATGAAAATGGATTTATAATTGACCTTACCAAGGTCCCCTTCTGAAAATGACTTTAAGACTTATTACTGACCCAAAAATGTATATTATCCAAAACTGTTTTTTTTTAGTTTGTAAAAATTACAAAAATGTAATTTTCATACAACTTATATAAATGTACACACTTAGTAAAGAAACAACGTCGTGGGCAACAGATATATATTTTCCCTCAAATCTTCGTAACTCTCAAGAAATTGAACCTTTTTGTAATGGCTGTAAAAAATCTTGTTATCCTTAATAATACGATTTTTTCATTTAATATCGCCTAAGCCGGAGGTCCACACTACGCATCTTCGCGTCAAAGTATTACGAGCTTTTCATGCATTAAGCGTAAATTTTTTGTTTTATTTTTTAAAAACTGCGAATTTTTCTACAGCTTAAAAGCAGAAAGTAGATCTACTTTAAGCATTCTACGCCTTTGTACTTGTAACTTTCAATTTAATTACGATTTTTTAATAACAGTAATTATATAAACTCTACAAAAGTCGGTTTGTTTGTTTCATTAAAAGTACATGCATTTAATATTTCAAACCCCAACAATAATGCTGTAATAGTACCATTTGAATAATAAGTATAAAATAAAAGCTTAAACTCACCTGATGGGCAATTTTCCTTCACTTTTACGTTCATAAACTTTTGAAGTAATTACATCCCGTGCAAATCCAAAGTCTGCCACTTTGCATGTATGGTCATCTGCAATCAATACATTTCGAGCTGCTAAATCTCTGTGAATAATCTAAATTAGGAAAAAAATAATGACGTTAACTACAATAGATTTGCTTAAAAATTTTGTTTAGTCTTTAGTATGATTTTTTAGATTGTTGATTTTAGATTGCCGTTATATGTAATTAAGTAATACTCATTCCGTTGTAATTTCTATAATATAATTTTCCTTCTGTCTGTTGAAATCAATTTTTAGAGGATCTCAGTATCGATGAGACCTTTTGAAAATAGAACTTATGTACAAATGTATAAGAAATTATGTATAACCAATCAACCTAATTCATACAAAAAACTATATACATATCTTTCTATAAATCGTTAACATACCCCTCGAGATGTTAGATAATCCATTCCCTTGGCAACTTGATACATAAATGATGTCAGGTCACCTGACGTCAGGATATTCGATTTGCCATGTGTATTCCCGTAGTGACTGAAAATGGAAACAACAATTTTAATATTTAACGAAATAAACTTTTTACCAAAAATGTAAACAAACACATACATATGTATGTTTGCAATTGTAAATTTAATTTAAAAATAATAAAAATCCTTACCGCTCAGCTCTTGAACTGCGCAGATATGTTTGAAGTTTACCACGATTTACGTATTCGATTATCACAAATATTGGATCCTTGTCAGTACAACATCCCAAAAATCGTACTACATTTACATGAGGCTCTAATGACTTCATGACCTGTAATATATAAAAAGTAAGTTGTGTTTAAAAAATACGGAAAGCAGTTTATAAAATTTTTAATAATATACACATGTAAAAAATAGAAAGAAAATTTTTCAAATATTTTCTGTCAAACTATATAATGGAACTAGCTTTTTGTATTCGGCGTTTCTCGGGATTTTAAATGATGTATAAAATTAAATCTATAGATCAATGCATGCACATTAACAATGACTTTGCTTTTTACCCCTGAAATTAATATGTCGAAATTAAAATATACATTCAAAATATATAATTCAGAACAACTTTCACAAAATTTATCAAAAAAACACTCATTTTTATACCCTTCACCTTCGTGAGATAAGTTTGTCATTCCGTTTGTAATTTATATAGTATAATTTTTCGACCCTATATAGTATATATATTCTGGATCCTTATAGATAGCTGTCTGTCTGTTGAAATCAGTTTTAGAGGTCCCCAGATATCGGCGACATCCGAATCTTCAATAATTCAGATATATCTCTGTTTAAAATTTCTTAAAGTCAGCCCATCCATTTAGGTTTATCCAATTTATTTTAATTAAATTTTTCTAAAATATACCTTTTGACTGATTACATCAAAATACTTCTCAAGTATTTGCATATTTCCGAAAAAGTACCTAAACTACTCATAATTACCCGTTTATACCCGTTAAGTCCAACTTTCGCAATGACTCTTTACCAATACATATTTCTGACACTCTAAAAGTTAAAACGTAAGTATTTAGCTTTAGAACAGACAAAAATAACTGTTTTAAGATAAAAGCAGTAATTTTGCCTTACGCTATAGATAGCTTAATCGAAAATAATTTTGACTTAAAATATACAAAAATCGGGTTTCAAGCACAGAAGTACCGATTTTCCCAGTTACTAATACATAGTAAATAAATATGGGCCTATCCTTATAAATTTTGGTAAATGAATTTACGTCTACTTCAAATTCATTTATGTAGATTTTGATCGTTTTATTAGTAATTATAAGTTAATTTTGACCTTCAAGTCGTTTTCTGAAGGGGACTTTGTATGGGGGCTAGGGTCATATGAGGCCCGATTTCTATAAAAATTAGTATTGTCATTTATTGTTCTATAAAACTAATTTTTGTTGATTTTTGTTGACATTATAAAACATTTAACGTAATTGTTGTATGGGGGCTAGGAGAAATAATGGACCGACTTGAACCATTTTCAATAGCGTTCGTCCCTGAACCAAAAGAAGAGTATGTGCCAAATTTCATCAATCGACTCAGAAAGTGATTCTGAGCCGATTGGTATACTTTAAAGTGGATCTAGGACATATATTTTTGGGTGTTACAAACTTCAACACAAACACATAATACCCTCCCCACTATAGTGGTGTAGGGTATAAAAACAGGCTTCAAGTTTAAATTATAATCATATTTAATTATTAAAAATAAAATTATCTGGCTTTCGATTAAGTTACTGCAAAACAACACCTGTAGACCAATTGTGAAATATTATATAATACTATACAAATAGATATATTATATCACGCCAATAATTAACTGTGTTGTTAAATAGAGTTCATTGTTATTAGTTATTATTTAAAACAAAGAATTATTTTAAAAGTATTTTTTGGCAAAAAACTATAAAATTCACATCTAAACATACATCATTTGTCAAATAATTACATACTTATGTAAATGACAATTATACATTCATGCACACATATTTATGTTCATTCATACTCTTCGACAATATACGTAAGTACTACGAACTAATAAATATTAAAACTTTCATACTTTTCTTTTGTTCGTTATTTAGCTGACAGTTGCAGAGATGGAAGTATTTGTTCATTTTAAAATTAATGTTAATATTTAGTTTTTTCCTTAAAGTATAGAAAAAAGTTTTATCATTTCCCAAATCTTAACGATATAAATCGCTATTTTGCAATAATTCCCAGGAAAAATTTACATTGAAAAGTAATGAATTAAAAAGCTAACAAAACATATTTTACTACTTCTTCGTTAGTATTTTAAGACCCTAATTTTTCATGGTTATGTCATTGGTACTTCTATGCTCGCTTACAAATGGGGAGATGATTAGTAAGTTTTTTTTTTATTTTTTAATAATAAAATTGAGCCAGCTACAATACGAACAATGGACTTCTGTTTATTATTGAAATGTTCTACTCACTGCTAAGCTATTCTTTTACACGTCAAATAATTGTTTTTACATACAAATTTAATTTTGTTTTCTTTTTTGTAAAACACAATTCTTAAAAAGGCAATTAAATAAAATGTGCAAACAAAATGACAAAGCCAAAATAAAGTACTTCTATAACAGATTATATGAAAGTCATTATTAGATCACTTGTAGGTAATGCAGACGGTTGTAGTAGTCATTAATAAGTAAGTTGCAATAGAAGTACAACCCATTACCGAGTTTTTACTGGGATCATAACAACTTGTGGCGATTTCTTTTCAAAAATTTATAATCTGAAAATATAGATTTCAATGTTATATCATAAAATGTATTACGATATTAGGTGTGTTCGCGTACTTTCCAGTAAAAAATATCCAGTAACTTTATGATAGAGAGAAATTTTTAATTTACTCTCAATCAAAAAATATCTAAAAAGTACGCGAAAGTCAATTTGTATATATTATCCAGCAATAATTTTATACAGCTGACTAGTAATGCCAATTTTTTAGTAAATAATAAAAATCGCAGATAATTTCTTAAAAAAAAGTAAAGTCAAAATTAAAAAAAACAAGTAAGAGTGTTGTATTCGGCCATGCCGAATCTTATATACCCACCATCAAATCATTCATGTTTATGTAGAATTTTACTGATGTACTCACATTTTTGGGTCAGTAATAAGTCTTACAGTCATTTTCAGAAGGAGACCTTGGTAAGGTCAATTATAAATCCATTTTCATTAAATTTATGAAAATGATTTTATTTCCTATAAAACTTTTTTATGTCGAATTTTATTGCTTTATATATATATATAATATATATATATATATATAATATATATATATATATATATATATATATATATATATATATATATATATATATATATATATATAATTATATATATATATATATATATATATATATAATATATATATATATATATATATATATATATATATATGTTATGAGCAGATATGAGCATAAATTTAAGTTCTCATTAAACATGTTTGTGTTGAATTTCACCGCTATTGATACATCTCTTAGCGATAAAGTTATTTTCTGAAGGGGGCATTATAATAGGGATAGGAGAAAACGTGAACCGATATTTTTACTTTCAATAAGGATCCATCCTTATAAAATTTGATAGGGAGATTTTGGCTCGCACGAAACTTGTGTATGTAGAATTTTGTAGTAATGAGCGTTGAATTCGTTTTCTAAAGGGCACCTTATTAGGGGGTTAGATAATAATGGACTCATCCTCATAAAATTTAAGAAAATGATTTTAGTTCCCATAAAACTTTTATATGTCGAATATTATTGTTATATATATGCTTCTTAAGGTAGATATGAGCATTAAAGTCGTTTTCTGCAAGGGACCTTATAGGTGCGATATGGTCAATTATGGATAGGGTCAATTATCGTTATAAAATTCTACAAAGAGATTTATGAGACCATAAAACATGTTTGTGCCGAATTTCACCGCTGTTGATGCTTCTCTTAGCCAGTTATGAGCGACAAAGTCATTTTCTGAAGGGGACTTTATATGGGGGGTAGGGTCAATTATGAACCAATCCTTATAAAATTCTACGAAAAGATTTATGTCCTCATAAAACATGTTTGTGCCGAATTTCACTGCTATTGATGCTTCTCTTAGCCATTTATGGGCGATAAAATCATTTTCTGAAGGGGACTTTATATGGGGGGTAGGGTCAATTATGGACCGATCCTTATAAAATTCTACGAAGAGATTTATATCACCATAAAACATGTTTGTGCCGAATTACACCGCTATTGATGCTTCTGTGAGTCAGTTGTGAGCGATAAAGTCATTTTCCGAAGGGTACTTTGTATGGCGGGTAGGGTCAATTATGGACCGATCCTTATGAAATTCTACGAGAAGATTTATGTTCCTATAAAACATGTTTGTGCCGAATTTCACTGCTATTGATGCTTCTCTTAGCCAATTATGGGCGATAGAGTCATTTTCTGAAGGGGACTTTATATGGGGGGTAGGGTCAATTATCGACCGATCCTTATAAAATTCTACGAAGAGATTTATATCACCATAAAACATATTTGTGCCGAATTACACCGCTATTGATGCTTCTGTTAGTCAGTTGTGAGCGATAAAGTCATTTTCTGAAGGGTACGTTGTATGGGGGGTAGGGTCAATTATTAACCGATCCTTATGAAATTCTATGAAAAGATTTATGTCGCTATAAAACATGTTTGTGTCGAATTTCACTGCTATTGATGCTTCTCTTAGCCAGTTATTGGCGATAAAGTCATTTTCTGGGGGGTAGGGTCAATTATGTACCGATCCTTATAAAATTCTACAAAGAGATTTATGTCACCATAAAACATGTTTGTGCAGAATTACACCGCTATTGATGCTTCTGTTAGTCAGTTGTGAACGATAATGTCATTTTCTGAAGGGTACTTTGATGGTGGGTATAAAAATAATAATAATAACTTGTACTAGTAAAATACATTACTGCAAAATTATATGTTAAGATACTGTTTTTGGTTTTTAATATTTTAAAATTTAAAACGCTACGTCAATGAAGATCGCTAGTTGTATAGTATTTATGAAATTTTCAATTATAAACAAAAGAGGGGAAAAATATCCAGTAAAATTAAAAAATTCTCTATCAACGAACTGTCATTTTTATCGCACTCTTACTCTCTTGTTGCAAGATTTCAAAAGTACGCGAACGAAATCCAGTAACAATTGTTGAAAATTGTTACAAATTATCGAGTACGTGAACAGTCCTACTAATATATCTTTCTATGAGAAATACTTTTACTATAAACTTCTACAATATGATAGTAAAAGTAAATACATATATGTGATTAATGCACTTATTAGTCAGTTTAATCTCAACCTATTTTAAATTTTTCAGTACATTTAAAAATGGAAGGCGAGGCTTTTATAATGATATACATATTAGGGTGGGTCGAAAATAGGCTTTTCTCTCGGATCAACTTCTAATAGTGAAATTATGTTGCATTTTATCGTCAAAGTTTGTAAATGCGTCAAAGTTTGCAAATGCGTTTATATGGGATAATGGCACTTTTTTGAGTTTTTTTTTTCACAAAATGAGGCTTTAAGTATTAATTATTGCACCATTTTATAGCAAAATCATAATGTCTACAAAATTGTCTTTCCAAAAAGATGGAAAAACTCAAAATTGGTTTAAAAAGTTTTGAGTTATTAAAATTTTCCCCGAGAGTTTTGTGATTCTGAAGACATATAAAAGTAAATATAAGAAAATTTCTGTTAGTTTTGAAAAATTGCACAAAAAAATATTATGTTTATCTTTATAAGGTTCATAAATATGCTAGTACGAATTTTTGTTCAAATTGGATAACGCTTACTCGGTTTAGTCTGTGGTCAAAAAAGGGTCATTATTTTAACAGCATCTCCAAAATTCCATTTTAAAATTTTGTTAAATGGATTATTAAAAATTAAAGTTTTCTATAGTGGATATTATAAAGGATATATATAAGAATTAAACACAGAAAGAATGAGCTTAATATCTCTCATAGTTTTACCGTACCTGCGATGTGAATTTGAAGGGTTTCGGGAAAAAGGAAATTTTTGCCAATAAATAAGTAAACATTATATTATTACCAATTGTTGCTTAATTTTGATCAAGAAATTGCAATTATTATTTCCGAGTCCATGGAAAGTTAGTTCTGATCAAATTTCCGAAACTAAAAATCATTAACCCTTTAAACACTCAACTCAACCAGTTTTTAACGTTTTAGTTTTTCTATCTTTTTGGAAATACAATTTTGTAGACATTACGATTAATTAATACTTAAAGCCTCATTTTGTGAAAAAACTCCAAAAAGTGCCATTTTCCCATATAAACGCGCGGGCTCTTACCCTCAAAATAATTGAGTAATATTTTACAGACTTCCATTTGTCGTTAAAATAGAACATAATTTCACTATTAGAAGTTGATCCGATCGAAAAGCCTATTTTCGACCCACCCTAATACATATGTATACGATGTTTAACTTAGTTAAAAAGTATATTCTAACTGTCAAATTGATAACTATCAGCTGCTCTCTCTTATTTACCTACATAAATTCGGCATTCTCAAAATTTTATTGTTGTATTTAAAAAGTTGCGTACAAATCTTACTTCTGTTTTGTAAGTTGAGAGATAATCAACTAACACATCCTCAAATAAGAAAATACACAAGTATGCTTATAGTGTAGGTGAGTCAACGCAATGTCAGCAGAATATTCTTACCCTATTTCGCGTGATTTGGGCAACATTGATGTATACACATCAAATCCGAAGAAATACCTCTATCGGGCCTGTTGTGCGCTCCTTAACCAGTGCCACGGGTTGGAATCGAACTCATCACCTACGGTCGACTAGACTAGAACACTAACCACTAACCTACCGGAGACCACTCATACTCATCCGAAAATAACTTTAAATTACATAACTCGCTTAAAAATACCAGTATGACAACTAAATTCTACATAAACAGGTTTTTTTAGAAACTATCTGTTTCACTTATTTGAAAAATGCATAGAACCACTTCTTAAACAGGAAGTATTATATTTTTATACCCTACACCACTATAGTGGGGAGGGTATTATGCGTTTGTGCTGATGTTTGTAACACCCAAAAATATTGGTTCTAGACCCACCTTAAAGTATACCAATCGTCTCAGAATCTCTTTCTGAGTCGTGTGTTCGTCCGTCTGTCTGTGTGTCCACGTAAACCTTGTGCGCACGCTATAGGTCGCAATTTTCAAGATAATCTGAAGAAATTTGGCACATACTCTTTTCTTCTATTATGTCAACAAAAATCTAATTTTTCTAGTGATCAGACCTCATATGACCCTAGCCCACATACAAACTCCCCTTCAGAAAATGTCTTGAAGGTCAAAATTCAATTATAATTTCTAATAAATCAATTAAAATCTATATAAATAACTTTGAAGTAAACGTAAATTCATCTACCAAAATTTATAAGGATAGGCCCATATTTACCCTTACTCCCCTATGAGCCCTCTTGTAGAAAATCTCTTTTTTTGTCAATTAAACGTAAAAATATTAAAAATTGCAAATTGCAAAATGTAGTAAAAGATTTAATTCAATTATAACAGTTCTTTTGATTTAGTTTTTGCTTTACAAAATATTAATGTAATTCTTATTTCAATGAAATGAAAATTAAGCCATTTAAAAAACCCAAAGTTGTACCCAAATAGTCCAACTTTTAAGTTGAAATTTGCATCGTGATTACTTAGTTCTATTGTTCAAGAACTGACATACTTAGAGGGAGTATGTCAGTTCTTGACCAATAGAACTAATCACGATGCAAATTTCAACTCAAAACAAGTAGGAAAGTATAGTCGGGCATGGCCGACCATATAATACCCTACACCATGAGTATATTTTTAAAATTTTTACTTTTTATAAAATTTTTATTTTTTGTAAAGAAACTTTTATGTTGAATATTACCATAATTCCAAAATATTTAAGCCATTTATTGATAAAAAAAACTAAAATTTCTAAATAAGGCTCTATATAGGTCAAATATGGGCCGATCCTCGGTAAATTTGGGAAAAGGATATATTTCTAAATAACAGTTAGTTTTGTTGAGTTTCGTTGCGATACAAATGGTTACAAGTCAATTTTAGACGTTTAAGTCATTTTTTGAAGGGGGGTTTGTATGGGGGCTAGGGTCAAATATAGGCCGATCCTTACGAAAATCTGCAGTATCATTTATACTTATATAAAACTTATTTGTGCCAATTTTTAGAGAGATAGCAGAGAGAGATAGCTTATTTCGGTATTATTGTTTTATTTCTTTTAATTCAAATTAAATCCGTGAAGAGTACATTTTTACAATATTATTGTAACTGCATTTACTACTGCGCCCAAAAGTTTTATTTTGTAACATTTAATAACTTCTTTAATTCATTCATTAATAAAAAGTAACACAAGTGAGTCTTATATTCGGCTGTTCCAAATCTTCAATATGCACCATCAAACCATATGTCGTAACAGGAATTTTCCCCTATAAACATCAGTGTGATATTTGGAATATGGCTTAAGTCAATTATGTAAAATAATAAAATATTTTATGAATGAAGAGGACCATATAAAATGGGTAGGATAAATTATTGGCCGATTCTTATAATATTTTGTAGATTTTGGTTCATTTACAACTTTTTTACATTGTATGCCATCGTTGTACTGACATTTTTGTAACATTAATTAACATACTCGTATGGCTAGTAAGAAACTTACTTATGTTAAATTTCAACAGGTTTGCGTTATCCCATAAGACTAAAATTTTACTTCTAATAGTAAGGTTTTGACACTATTATAAAAAATAAGACGCATCTGAGCGAATTTGATATCGTACACCTCTAATGTAGATACTTACATAATTTCTTCTATACACAGAAAAAATATGCACAATTTTTTTAACAATCATCTATTTTAATTTAATTTATATTTTATACACATTTTTACTTGAGTTTATATCGAATTTGTTTGATTTTTTCACAAAAGGAAAATATTTTCTAACAAATTCCAATTGGACGAAGTATCAAGCCCACTTGCTTAATAACTATTTAAAGAAGTATATCTCGGAAATTGGTACGACTAGAGTTCTCGAATTTTTCACGAACAACTTTCGGCGAACTAGAAATAGTGGGTGTGGCACATCCCACGCTTATATTTTTACCCAATACCAAATGACATAAATTTGGAAAACTATAGCAGTTACAGTTCCCAAATTGTGCGCGATAAGTGCCAATACACTCCCCATATGAATTAAATACAAAAATGAATATATCGGGGAAACCATGGAGTTAGAATTCTCAAATTTTGCGCAAACAATTTTGACTAATAAATTGACGGATCAATGTACTTCCCATAAGAATTAAATAAAAAATTTTTGCACGAGCAACACTGAAATCTAAGTGAACAAATTGCGGGAAAATATACCGGGGAACATGGTGCCTCCAACATCTGAGAATGTTGTACGTGTTGTAGGGGGCATGGTACCTTAATTGTTTTAGTTAAATAACTGTTTGGAAATATTTCGAATATTTATTAATGTTTTTCGTAAGTAGTATTTTTTAAAAAAGGAATTAACGGATTTGTGTACTTGGTTTTGCGAGTGTAGTAATAAGTCCTACTTTAAGTAAAAAATACTTGGGTGTACGAATTTTTAGTTTGATTTGAATTTAATTTTCTTATGTGTACCTTTCAACAATATGGAGTACACATACTTACATATATAATTGCAATATGTAAGAATATTTTATTTTGTTTACATGAGGGTGAAGAAATAAATGAAAATCAAACTTATATTATTATATTGTTCAAAAATGCACAATCGGCATCTTTATAGAAAATAAGAATGCATTGGTACAATCAATACATTATTTTTAAGATAGATTTAAGTATTGTATAAAATAAAAGATTAGAGATAAACTACACTAAGAACAAGCAAGTCTTTTTTCTTGGTCTCTCGGACTTTAAAATTTAAAACTGAAACTGGCGCAGTCGGTAGGATACTAGGTGAAAAATAGTATCCTTTAAAAGAAACCTAATAAGAAGTTTTTAAAAAGTTTAATTAAAAAATATATATATTATTTTATATAAAGAAAAAAAAATTATAAGAAGTCCAAGTTTTAAAAAAATAATTAAAACGTACAAGTTTTAATCTAGAAACGTGAATGTTTCAATCTAAATAAATGAAAACATTTATTTCTTTAATAAAAACGTAAAAGAGTTTTATTAAGGGCGAAACTTTTAAATAAATCATTAAAACGTTAGAGTTTTAATATAAAAACATTTTTTTTTGTTTTGAGTGAAATAATTTTGTCTATAAATATAGATAAAATTGAAAGTGATAAATAAAGAAAAAAAAACACACATTTTCCATCGCCTTGAAAAATAATAAAGTGCGGCCAAAGCACTTGAAGGAAGAAATAAGCTGGTTAGCCAAAAGACCAGTCATCCAGCAGGAACAACAAAACCAACAGTAACAACAAAACCAACAGTAACAACAAATCCAACAGTAACAACAAAACCAACAGTAACAACAAATCCAACAGTAACAACAAAACCAACAGTAACAACAAATCCAACAGTAACAACAAATCCAACAGTAACAACAAATCCAACAGTAACAACAAAATCAACATTAATAACAAACCAACAGTAATAATAACAGCTACAAAAAGCATCAACAAGAAAAGAACGAACTTTTTGTGAGGTATAATAATTATTTTAAGTTTCATAAATAAATTTAACCTTTTTTAAAATAAAAGGAAATTAACTAGAAATTAATAATACAGAAAGCTAACAAATATTTTTTTTATTTTGTCGACTTTGGTGATTCCGAAGGGACCCTCCCGTAGTGCGATAGAATTTATTCGGTTCCCAATTGATGAGGGACCGATATATACCATATTTTATCTGAAACCCGTATTCTTGAAAGGAACGGATTACGGAAGGAATGGTATATATATGCGTATAAAATTAAGTATATACTAACAATAGAATTTAGAATCTGATATTAACGGAGTTTTGTTGAGGAATTGTAAGAAAGGAGAAGAAAGATAATAGAATGTCGTTAACATTGGTAGAAGGGTTACGCGAGGCTCGTAGCTTACCACCATTTAGTGGGTCGTCCGAATATGCTCTAAAGAGCTATTGACGTGACGTAAACACGGTGTTGTCCTTAGTGGGGGAGGAACACAAGGCAACGATTAGATCGGTTTTAGCAAATCGTCTTCAGGGTAAAGCCTTGAAAACGATTAAAACCTTAGTAGTCCCAACGTGGGAACAAATTATTGCCAAACTTAGGGAAGAATTTGGTGTAAAAGAATCGTTTTTGGGGTTGCGAAACCAAGCCATGAACGTAGTGGCTCTGAGCGTGGAGGAACTCCACCATAAGTTAAGTGAGATATTAAATCTCATGAACACTAAATATAGCCTTAATCCGGAGAATAACGCTATGTTTTCTCCAGATATAAATCAAACATTAATTTTTGAGATTTATTTAAATTCTCTGTCTTTGAATATAAAGACATTACTCATTCAAAATAACATTGCTACCATTTCTGGTGCACAATCATACCTCATTGAAAACAATTTAATGAAAGATGTCTACTTACGAAAGAATTCGTATACCAATAATTCCCGGGAAAAGAATTTCGATAAAGGACGAAAGACGGGAAATTATGGACAAAATTTCAATAATAGGTCATATAAACCAAATCCTCAAAACATGACCCAACCCAGTGGAAAAAAACTATGACAAAAGGGGTTCAGGTCAATATAGGAATACTGGTTATGACCAAAGAGGTTCAGGTCAAAATAGACGTGTTGGCTCAAATCAGAACAATAACAGACCCGTACCAATGGAGGTGGAAAATATTAGCATGAATGAAAATTTTCATGTACCGCCTCCGGATCCCAATTACCGATAGTATTACTAACAATCAATAACATTAAAGTTAGGTGTTTAGTTGACAGCGGGGCTGCAACAACGTTGGGCGACTATGGGATTTTTGAGGGGTTGTCTTTGAAAAGAAGACTTAGGAATAAAATGAGATTAAATACATTAACCGGCACTAAAATAGTGGATGAAGAGGTTATAGTTAATGTCCCTTTGGAGTTTAATGCAGGGGATGAAACTATGTCTGTCAAACTTGTTGATTTAAAAAATAAGGCTTTCGATTGTATAATCGGAAATAATGTGTTGATGCCTATGGGTGTCATAATAGATTTCTATAATATGAGACTTTGGGTTAATAATGTCGAAATATTGTTCTATTCAAAGCCAGTTGATATAAGCTTTGACGAAATTGAAACTTTAGAATTGCAAAACATAGACTTTGGTAACATAGATTTGCCGGAACATTTGAATAATGAAGAAAAACGCAAATTAGATGTGTTTTTAAAGAAAAATAGAGCTACATTCTATCAAGAAGGTCAAGCTCTGACAACTAATGTGGTTAAACATAGTATTGTCACAACATCGGATAAACCGGTGTATTCAAAAATATATAGGTACCCTAAGGCACACGAAAGGGAAATTGAAACCCAGATAAAAGATATGCTAATCCAGGGAATAGTTAGGCCGAGTAAATCGCCTTATAACTCACCCTTATGGATAGTACCGAAGAAACTGGATAACGATGGTAAACGAAAATGGCGTATTGTCATTGATTACCGAAATCTAAACAATATAACTGTGGGGGATAAGTTTCCGATGCCCAATATGGATTCTCTGTTTGATAAATTGGGTAGGGCACAATATTTTTCCACCATTGATCTTGCGAAAGGCTTCAACCAGATTAGGATGGAAGATAGGGACATTCAGAAGACGGCCTTCTCAACACCAATGGGACATTATGAGTTTATTAGAATGCCATTCGGTTTAAAGAATGCACCTGCTACCTTTCAGCGTATGATGAATTACGTTTTAAGTGATTACATCAATAAAATTTGCGTCATCTATATGGATGATATATTGGTTTTCTCATCTTCATTGGAGGAACATTTGAGTAGTCTGACAAAAATATTTTCTGTTTTGAATGAACATAATTTAAAAGTTCAAATGAATAAATGTAGTTTTCTGGCAAGACAAACTCAGTTTTTGGGTCATATAGTTACACCAAACGGTCTAAAACCTTGTCCATCCAAGATTGAGGTGATTAATAAAGTACCTATTCCAGGTACTGTAAAACAAATAAAATCATTTTTGGGTCTTACGGGATACTATAGAAATTCATAAAGAATTATTCTTCTATAGCCGGACCAATAATAAAATATTTTAAAAAGGATGTCAAGATAAATATTGATGATCCTTCTTACATTGAATCATTTGAAAAATTAAAAAGAATTATAACAAATCCACCAATACTGTCCTATCCGGACTTCAACAAGAAATTCGTCCTTACTACGGACGCTAGTAATGTCGCATTGGGTGCTGTTCTTAGCCAGGGTGATAGACCCATTTGTTATGCTAGTAGAACATTGAATAATCCAAAAAACTATAGTACAATAGAGAAAGAACTCTTGGCTATAGTATGGGCGGCTAAATATTTTCGTCCTTACCTTTTTGGAAATAGGTTTTTGGTCAACACTGACCACCAGCCTCTCAAATGGTTGGCTTCCCTAAAGGAGCCAAATTCCAGATTGAGCAGATGGAAAATCATGCTCGCTGAATATGAATTTGATATCGAGTATGTTAAAGGCAAAGATAATAAGGTTGCGGATTTCCTAAGCCGATTGGAATCCGATGATGAGAGAACTGAAGATTGTGATATTAAATCACTGTTTGAAGTATCAGAGGAAATGGCAACGGTACATAGCCAACAAGAAGATGATGGCAGTGCCAATTTTTTCATAAGTGATTCAGTTGTGAACAAATATAGAACACAAATAAGAATTTTGAAAACTAAGCAACGGGAACACGAAGTTTTGTATAGAAGGTATAACATAGTTTACGTAAGTGAGAGTGATTTGCGTAATGAACATTATTTGAACGATTTATTTAGAAGAACGTTAAAAAAAGGAAGAGTCGCCATATATTCCGAGCTTCGGATAATATGTATTGTGTAGTCCAAAGAAGGTTGGAATCGTTGTTTGGTGGTGATCGAGGTTTGAAGTTTATTAAATGTACGAAATTGGCTGTTGACATGCCTAACGAAGAGGAGATGTATGGGATAATTGAGAATACTCATAATAGCGGGAACCATAGAGGTGTTTTGGAGAATTTTGGGGAAATAAAAGACTCCCATTTTTATCCAAATTTGATAAAATATATATATAAATTTATAAATTCTTGCAGAATATGCAATGAAAATAAGTACGATAGAAATCCTTATCGTAAACATTTTAATCATACTGTAACACCTGAAAGACCAAACATGAATGTTCATATGGATATTTTTCAGATTCATGGAACATACTTTCTGACCACAATAGACAGATTTACTAAATTGGGGTCTGTGCATAAAATTACAGATAAAAATATGTGTACGGTCAGGGTAAAGATTCAGGAAAGGATTGCCTTACTTGGCAAACCGGAGTTGTTGATAATGGACAATGAGTTCAATAACGCTTTGATAAGACTGTTTTGTACGGAAAGAAATATTCAGACGCAGTTCACAACGGCATATTCTCATACGGGTAATTCCGACATAGAGAGAATGCATTTGTCTCTTTTGGAACATATTGGAATTCTAAAACGAAGTAACGAGAACGTAGATGTGGAGGAGCTAGTTATTAGGGCGACAGGCTTTTACAATGGCACAATTCACTCCACGACAAATATGAAACCAATTGACCTTTTGAACCGTTCCGATATAGATCATCGAAAAATTGCTCAATATATGGGTGATAGGAAGAGGAAGGCTATTAATAGGGTTAATTCAAGAAGGGGGAAAGTTCCCAACTATGATAATCGGGAGTTGTATATCAAAAACCCCGGAGCCCAAAGACAAAAAACGGCTAAAAGATTTGTAAAATACAATGCTAATAATCCTAATAAGATGGATTTGGCAAATATTAAAAGACCATTGAAAACTTTTTCAGGGAACGGCAATGTTGACCATCCTGGTACTTTGGGAGTTTCTCATAACTTTGAAGTGAATGATGGTTGGCTTCCTGTAAGCCTTAATAGGAAAATTAACGAACTAGAACACTCGTTGCAGACACTTAAAATTCACACAAATCCAAGAAAGAAGAGGGCATTAATAAAGCAGGAGGTAGACTGATAAATTGGCTTTTTGGTAACATGGATGATGAGGACAGATTGAGAATAGAGAATCATCTCCAAGATATAGATTTGAATCAGAAGAATATTATTAATAATTTAAATAAACAGGTGAAAATAAATAATGAAATGCAAGGTTACATACAGAATATTCGATTGGTCGTGGAACAGATTAGGAAATGGTTTAATAGAACATACACATGTATGGTTGATGAGAGTTTAAAAGTAACAAAGTATAATAATTTCATATTGTTGATTAATGAGGTGAAGGATAAGATAGAACAGGTGCAGGAGAATATGGTCATGTCCATATATATATAATTATATATATATATATATATATATATATAAATTTTTTTTTTAAATTAAACTTTTTAAAAACTTCTTATTAGGTTCCTTTTAAAGGATACTATTTTTCACCTAGTATCCTACCGACTGCGCCAGTTTTAGTTTTAAATTTTAAAGTCCGAGAGACCAAGAAAAACGACTTGTTTGTTCTTAGTGTAGTTTATCTCTAATCTTTTATTTTATTCAATACTTAAATCTAGCTTAAAAATAATGTATTGATTGTACCAATACATTCTTACTTTCTATAAAGATGCCGATTGTGCATTTTTGAACAAAGGCATCTTTGGTGAGTATATTGTTACAAATCGTACGATCAATCCAAATCAATAGTATGCGAACGTTTTGTTTACATTAACCATCTTGGTGGTCTTTGATAATAATTATTAAATAAAGCAAAATGAAAACAAAGCAAAATGAAACAGTAGGGTAGCACTTAATGCTTCCCACTATATATTGTCAATTCATACCGGAATTGACATGGGAAAACTGGATATTGGATTGACCCGAGGAGTCGCACATATAACTTACGCAAATGTAAATGTATGTGTTTGTTTTAAGGTATGCTCTCAGCATTTGTTTAACGTTGTGTTTTGTCTGAGAGTTCTGTTAAATACATGATTGCTTTTTATGGGTTTTTTATGCATTAAAAATAATTATATGTGATTAAGTAAAATAATCATTAAACTAAAAATAGTAAATTAATGAATAATTTTGATAAATTCTAATAATATTTGTGAAATTGAAAAAATAAAAAAAACAAGTAAGAGTGCTATATTCGGCTGTGCCGAATCTTATATATCCTTCACCATAGTGCATTTTATACATCTTTTATAAATTTTAAATTTTTTCCCGACTACGTTATTATTACATCAAAAGCTAAACAAAAAGAACAATAACAACGCTAAACGAAATAAAACACAAAATACACAAGGCATCTAAACCAACAGACATCTAAACATACATAACGAAAAACATAGAAAAACAAAAATAACAACGCAATATATATACTTTATAGGGTCGGAAAATTATATTATAGAAATTACAAACGGAATGACAAACTTATATATACCCTTCTCACGAAGGTGAAGGGTATAACAAGTAAGAGTGCTATATTCGCTTAACATTAGCAATTCGTTGTTGTTGTTCTTAACAGTATACAAGCAAGAGTAAAACAACAACACTTTCGTATTCATTGCTGGTAAACATTGACGAGACGTAGATTTTGTTTATCGTAAAAAAAAAAAATTTAAAAAGCACTTGGAAAAAAATTGTGTTAGTTTTAAATTTCAAACTTACATTATTCGCATAAAAATTATTGTACAATAACTCACAATCTACTCTCATATAATTGAAAACGTTTTAAATACTTTTTTCTATTCATTAAAAAATATATTTGCAAAACAAAAGGAAAATTATTTTATTTTAACAAAAAATGCAAATCATATTTTTTGCTGTGTATTTTTTGGAATCCAAACATAAAAAAATACACAGCTGAATAAAACCAAATACATCTACACACACACGTGTACATTTTTTTCTATATACAGTGTTGTTGTTGCTTTTTTAACAATTTTTTGATGAAATTTTCAGAGGTTGTCTCGGATTTTTGTTCATATCTCCGTTATTTACCGACCGATTTTGCTGATTTTAAATAGCGATCTTCTCGAAAGGATGTCGGATCTCGCCGATATCTGGGGACCTCTAAAAACTGATTTCAACAGACAGACAGACGGAAAAGGCTTAATCGACTCCGCTATCTATAAGGATCCAGAATATATACACTTTATACGGTCGGAAAATTATATTATAAAAATTACAAACGAAATGACAAACTTATATATACCCTTCTCACTAAGGTGAAGGGTATAATAAGCAATTTATGCATTTATAACTATATATGCAAAAATATGCAACAACAAATCGATGACATTTTATAGCAAATTCTATAATTCGAAAAAAAGACTAGTTAAAAATTATTTTGAGTTACTGACTTAAAACATGCATTTTCATAGAAATCCTTGCACTGGTGATAATTATTGTTAAATTTCAAAAATTAGCAAAATATTACTTCATTTTCTTACACTTGATCAGACTTTAGTACGAACTGTCGGACAACTCTGCATGTATGCATGTATGTATGCATGTATGTATGTAAGTTTTAGTTTTAAATTTTAAAGTCCGAGAGACCAAGAAAAACGACTTGCTTGTTCTTAGTGTAGTTTATCTCTAATCTTTTATTTTATTCAATACTTAAATCTAGCTTAAAAATAATGTATTGATTGTACCAATTCATTCTTACTTTCTATAAAGATGCCGATTGTGCATTTTTGAACAAAGGCATCTTTGGTGAGTATATTGTTACAAATCGTACGATCAATCCAAATCAATAGTATGCGAACGTTTTGTTTACATTAACCATCTTGGTGGTCTTTGATAATAATTATTAAATAAAGCAAAATGAAACAGTAGGGTAGCACTTAATGCTTCCCACTATATATTGTCAATTCATACCGGAATTGACATTGGAAAACTGGATATTGGATTGACCGGAGGACTCGCACATATAACTCCCCCATCGTTAAGATTCGAGTCCCTTCGAATCCCAATATATTCTTTAATTCTAATCAACACGTAGCATAATATAAATACAAAAATTAATGTATAAATTATATAAAAGTTATGGTTACTTTGTTGTTTTTTATAGTTTCTTTAATTTCACTTATATTTGTAAAACTTAATTCGGGCAATAATTCTGTCATATTAACAGGCAAAACGTTAAAATTTGGAACAATTACATTTAATAAAATCTGTATGTGATTTTTTTAGTTTCTGGTTGAAAATTAAACATGCGTCATCCTGATTTAATGAAAATATATAAAAAGGCACTGACTGCATGGTACTTTTTATACAAGGGTATAAAAAGTATATATATATATATATATATATATATATATATATATATATATATATATATATCATATATATATATATTATTATATATACTATATATATATATATATATATATATATATATATATATATATATATATATATATATATATATATATATATATATATATATATATGTGGACTAATAAAATTTACAAAAGGTTCCATATAAAATACACAATAATATAATAAAAAGGCTAATTTTGCAAAATATTACATAAAAATGTGTTTTTTCTCGAAATCCGCTGAATTCAAATTGCAGGTACAGGCAAACTATAAGAAGTATTGACCTAATTTTTTTAATATTTTATTCCCTAATCTGTTGTCCATAAATCCCTATGAGTTCTCCCAAATATATTGAAAATTGTTTAACAAAGTATCAAAAACCGTTAAAAATATCAAAATTTTTCGACCACAGCTGAGAACAGGTTTACGTAAGTAACTACAGATGTATTTTAAGTATACAATTGTTTTATTAGAATATTTTAAAAAAATATGTTTATTTTCTTATCACATTCGAATTCAAGTGCTGTAAGACACGATAATGGCCTGGGGAATTTTTAATAACTTTACGATTCTTTGACAATAAAATGCAAAACAAATTGTTTAATGACAAATCTTTTGTGAAAACTGAAAAAATGGCATATTATCCCATGTAAATGCATCTTCAAACTTCAGAGCCGTTGCGGCACCAGTTAACGTAATCCTATTGACCTAATTTTTTACACGACTCATTTTTATTACCCATAGAACAATTCAAGGGGGGCGGCCCGTAGGATAAAATTTTTTTCAGAACAACAAATAATGGTTATTTATATAGAATAGTTATAAAACATATAGCAACATAACATATAATGGTTATTTGTAGGTTTAAATGGCTGTTAGTAACATAATATGTTTTCATCATTCATTACCATAATAATATAAATAATTATTTTTCAGTGAATCATACTCAAAGTTATAATTGCCATAAAAATGAAAATATTTATAGTTACAACAATATTGTTTAAATAGAATTAAAATAATAATTGTATTGTTTTTTATAACAATATATTGTTACAGTGAACCTAGTTTAGTTATTGTTACCATGTCGAACTATTTTTTTCTCTGTGTGTATGTACCTACATACATATACACGATGTCCTTTCATATGTATCCATATTACACTGTCCGACAAAAAGAAAAAAATCGCTAGACAAAAACCGGATGATATACGTTCGATGCTAAAATTTAAGGAAAAAAATCTGCGTTTTTAGTTTTTCATTTCGTAATTTTGTGTCCCATCAAAACGTACTTCAACATTTTAAAAAGAACATTTTTCAAAAAATATTTTAAAATACCTTACTAATCAAACAAAGTCATATTAGGTGTCAAGACAACAGAAGGGTTGGGAAATATTTTGTGTTATTATACCCTTCACCTTCGTGAGAAGGGTATATATAAATTTATCATTCCGTTTGTATTTCTATAATATAATTTTCCGACCCTATAAAGTATATATATTCTGGATCCTTATAGATAGCGGAGTCGATTAAGCCATGTCTGTATGTCTGTCTGTTGAAATCAGTTTTCAGAGGTCCCTAGATATCGGCGACATCCGAATCTTCAATAGTTCAGTTAGACATGCTTTCGAGAAGATCGCTATTTAAAATCAGCAAAATCGGTCTATAAAATAACGGAGATATGAGCAAAAATCCGAGACAACCTCTGAAAATTTCATCAAAAAATGATTCTGAATCGATCGGTATACTTTAAGGTGGGTATTGGACCAATATTTTTGTATGTTACAAACATCAGCACAAACGTATAATACCCTCCCCACTATAGTGGTGTAGGGTATAATTATGTGTAGTTTAGGTACTTTTTGGATATATGCAAATGCTTGAGAAGTATTTTGCTGTAATCCGTCAAAAGATATATTTTAGAAAAATTAAGTTAAAATGGGTAAAAAGGGAAGTTTCGTGCTTTTCATAAGGAATTTAAGAAATTTTAAAAAGAAGTTTAAGTTTCAATTGGTTATATCATAATTCCAAAAAATGAAAAAGGGACGAAAAACGGAACCAGTAAAATTATTATTTTTTAAATGAAGAAGCAAAAGTAATTTCTACTTATATACTTTAAATTTAAAAAATTTAATAAACTAAAAATTTACAGATAAAAGGAACGAATTTTGTTGTGTAATCTTAAAGTGATATGAAGTTTTTGAATTTGTGTGAAAAAATAAAATAAATATTAATAATTTTTTCAATATTTTTGCTATATTTTGTGATGCAACTACATCTTATTATGACAACGACTGAACCGAAATTTATGAAATTTGAACCACACACTTCAAGAATGTCTTGGAAAGCATTAATAGGCATTTTTGGAAACATCTGTTAGAAAGGGGAAAAATTGGTACACACTTTTTCTCTACGTCAATGAATATTATTTGTTTTAAAGCCCCTTTACTCGAGCACACAAGTATTACGATCTGTCAAAATTTAATGTAGAAGGATACGGATGCGATCGTCTACGATATGTAATGAAACTTTACTACATTGAGTAAAATACTGATGGAAATTTTGACATTCGTATAGCTCGTAAACTCAAAAAGAGTGAAACAGCTATTTCCATGTTACTTTGTTATTGTTTTATACCAATCGTGTAAACACAAAAAGTATAAATCATACGACTTATATTATCTTTTTTGAAATATGGATGGAATTTTATCTTATATCTTCATCTTTCATAACGTACGTAATGTGTGATCGTGTGAAGGCTCCATAAGAAAATATATATTGGATTTAGCTTTCTTAGTTTTTTGTGAAATACCTTTTTAAAAGCTTTGAAAATTTAAATCATGTTTTAAAGGAGAAAATTATTAAAAATCCGAAATCTTAAGTTTTAATATTTTTTATTGCCTTTTTACTACTCAAGCTTAAAGAATTTTGAAAAGGAAAATGTGTGGTTTTAAATTTCGACATATTAATTTCAGAAGTAAAAAGCAAAGACAATATTAATTGATTTGATAGATTTAATATTATAATTCATTTAAAATACAGGGCAACGCCGAGTACAAAAGCTAGTAGTACATAAAGCAGTCGTTAAAAGCCTGTGTATTTGTTGTCAAAAACTTAAAATCTGAATATCTATTAATATGTACCTTCACAAAAAAATATTTTTGGTGCATATTTTCCAAATTTTTATTGCATATTTTACCCATTGTATAGTGCATATTATGAGCGCATTTTTTAAATTTTTTAGTGCATGAAAATCTTTGCCCTGATCATCACATATGCAGATGTTGTCTACTTGTTTTTCAAAATAAAAATTAAATTCCTTTACAAAGTACAGTTGACGAACTTCAAAATATAAACAGGTTTGTGCATGCTTGGAAAAAAAGAAAATTTCCTTTACAAAAGGAAATGCATGATATAAGAATATCGAAGCGGTCAAAAAAATTAAAGTGTTATTGATTTTCGTGTCGAACACCTCGCTTTTAAGTACAAGAAAACAAAGTTTGAAATTAGCATTTTTACCTTAGAAATTATAAAGTATTCTAAAGCTCCGAATTCTTTGAAAGACATTTTCTAGATTTTAATTATTTTTTATCCATGGTATTTAACTTTAAAAAGGATTTTAACTAAGTGCAGAGGCAAATCCTTTGTTTGATATATAGCAAAACCTATTATTAAGCATTTTACCATTAAATTCTTTGACAGTTAAAGATGTTTTAGCGTTGAAGAGTGAAAATATCCTCTAGGGTTAATATCCTTAATCCACATAGCGATAAATCAACCACTACCAAAAATTTTTTTAAACAATAAACGTTTAATATATGTTTTAATAAATTAAAATACACTTAATGAAATTTTTTGGTCAATTTTAAAACAATTTCACATGGTACAGAATTCTTTAAATGTTTGATGATCATAAGTACTTTGACATTTACTAATCGAAAATTTTCTTAATATATGTATTAATGTAGTAATAATTGCAACTTCAATTTCATTATTAAGACAAGTATGAATGTATAGTCGGGCGTACCCGACCATATGATACCCTACACCAGTCAATATGTATTAGGGTATTTAATTATTCGAGGTTTTGTCTTATTCGGTTTATTCGACAAATAATTATTTGAGGTTTTACGTTAGCCGGTTAATAATCGGATAATTAAAAATTATTCGGTTATTCTAATAAAAGGAAACTACATGTCACTACAATAATTTTCTTCATATTACACTCTGTAACAATTTTGAAAAAAAGCTTTCAAATATGGAAAAGTTGATATGCATGTGAAAATAGATTCCACTTATAGCAATTCTGCGTACTCCGATTTTTATGTCCTTATAAAAGGATTTCAAAGTTTAAAGGACTACAAACAAATATTTAAAATATTTATATGTATTTTATGATGCTAATATTGGTATCAAATGGAAGCTGGTAATCTGTACATTTTATCTATATTATTTACCTGTCTCACTAGAAAAAACACGAAAAAGAAATTAAATTTAAAAAGGTTTAATTTTCGACACAAAAACTTTTAACTACTTTTTTGTGACAAATTTTCATTAAGATTTCCAATTCTTTCTTGATGATTTGAAATAAATTATATTATTTCGAAGCAGAGAAACTCACTTTTTAATATAAATTTGGAATTCCATCTTTTGAAATCGGTTGTCTTTTAAAGTTAAAAGTCCTTTAAAGAGCTGATTTTGATTAACTGAGTACACAGAGCTAATGCTAATGGTCCACAGTTTCCTGTACGCATAGATTTTTTTCATGTTTGAAAATAATTTTTGCACGGTTTATAAACAAAATTATTATTTTCACTTCTTTCACTTTAATTCTATGTTTAGTTTTTTCTCAAATATTATAAACCATTGCTGTTTATATAAAGAAATTACTGTTCTAGAATTCATACGTTCTTTTAAACACTAGTACAACTATAACTGTTGCTAAATAACTTATTGGAAATACACCACAATGTTCCCAAAAAAACTGATTGTAGAAATAAAGGCGATATAATCATTTCCATGATTTCTTTTCAAAATACATCAAATAAATTTTCTTTATTATAGAAAAATTATTAAGAAATGAGGAAAATAAGAAAATTTATTGTAAAATTATTCAATTTTGTTGAAAATATATAGTAATTTTACTGCTAAATAGTGAGTTTTTCTTAATCGGTTAATTAAGAGAAATTATTTGGTTTATTCGTTATTTGAAATTTGACAATTTACATTTATTCGAACGATTAATCGTCAAAAATTAATCGAAAAAATGTTAAAAATGACAATTATTAAAAAATATCATTTAATTTGTTTTTTAACTTTATTTCGGAATACTTTTCTTTTGGCAAAAAAAGAGATTTTTTAAAAGAGGGCGCAAGGGGGAGTAGGGCAAAATATGGCCCTATCCTTATAAATGTTGGTAGGGGGAGTTAAGTCTACTTCAATATTATTTATGTAGAATTTAAAAGGTATTAGTATTAGTGTTTGTAAATGAATTTTGACATTTATATAATTTACTGAAGGAGAGTTTTTATGTGAGTTATGTCTACTTCAATATTGTTTATGTAGAATTTAAAAGTGTTATTAGTGTTTGGAAGCGAATTTTGACATTTGAGTCATTTTCTGACTCGGTAGTGTCATTTAAAGTTCTATTAAACTAAGTTTTGTTGACATCATAGATTATTTAAATTAATTATAAGCCCAAAAGCCCTATTCGTATGAGGGCTATTCGAAATAATGGACCGATTTTAACCATTCTCATTAGACTTCGTCCTTGGTCCAAATTAAGTGTGTGTGCCAAATTTCATCCTTAGATACTTACTATATACATGCAATTGGATATATAAACAAATTTAATATTTTTTTCTGTGTAATATATTATATATTATTTTAATAAGAAAAATCCTGACGAATTTCGTGATAGGTCCTATTTTGAGTATAAAAAATAATTGTATTTATGAATTTTTTGTTTAATTTTGTTTTTCCTGTGTGTTTATATTAGTTTCAATCTTTTACAGATTTAATTCAACTTTAAATTACAACATAAAGAGAAATAATTAGTTGCAGGACAAATAATTTAATGGAAATGGTAAGTTTTAATTTAATATCCCACTAATTCATAAGAAAACACGTTAAACTTCATATAAAATGAAACACAAGTCCTTCAAAAATTTTAAAAGTAATTACAAATTCCACCAATCATTTAATGTCACAAAACACATGAGAAATATTTAAATAAGAATAACAACTTGCCGATTTCGTATCCGAATTCATTCAGAATTCGTTACGAAAATCGTATGAAAGGTTGCTCAGAATTCTGAACTCTTTGTCTGAGTAAATTCGGAATAATGTGCAGATTTGTCAGTCAGAATTCCGTATGAAATCTGTTGTAAATTCCTGGGGAATTTCTGAAAGAATTTTCGACAAATCTGATTAGCGTTGAACAAATGTCGGATAGCATATCTACTATTTTTCCGACAGTTCGTACAAAAGTCTGATCTATATAAAAATGTTTGATAGATGTCAGACAAATGTCTGATAAAATGACCGACTGTTCGTGCAAAAGTTTGATTAAATATAAGAAAAGTCGAATAAATGTCTGATTAAATGTCCGTACTAGCTAATACCCGGTGTGCTTCGCTACCCGAATCGAAATTAAATACATAATAATAAAAAAATATTTATTTAGTTACTAACAAAGTATAACAAGTAGTCAGACTCTCACATATAAGAAATTACTCTCTCACATCTACGAGTACCGTGTGAATTCGACTCTCTTGTGAGAAATTAAAACTTGTTAAAACACTCAAATGTTTAACTTACTTTTTGGCCACTTTTAAGGATCGTACGCGAAATTGCAGTTATCCACAAAAAAACTGCAATTTTTTAAAATAGTTTTAAAGAACCTTTAATTTAAAATTTTGTTTAATTTTCATGAACTGGAAACATTTTTTTTCGTTAATTTATTGACATTTCATTTTTGTTGTTGTTGAATTTTATTATACAAACAGAGTTTAAATTTTTGGTATTGAAAATTCGAACAAATTTAAAATTGTAACTTTTTTATAAAACTCTGCGTGTTTAGAATGCACCAATACATACACATTTTTGTTACTAACACATATTTAGATTTAGGTACTTTTTCACTAACACATGCTTAGAGTTAGGTACTGCTGTCAAAGAGTCTGACTACTTGTTATACTTTGGTTACTAAACTTTAAAATTTTTTTAAAGGTTTATATATTATAATTTCTCTTGATGACAATATATTTCATTTAAATTTTAAATTAATATATTAATGATCTATTTATTTCTTACTTGCTAAAATTAAGTATATACTTTTATTCTTAAAAAATAATTCTTATTCTAATGCCTAGGGATATACAATATTTTTTGTCTTACCCTCTAGTATAAATAAAAAACCCACTTAACGATTTTGAAAATTCTAACCACAATAGTTTTCCAGGTTAACAATATGTTACATATGAGAGATGCCAAGCACATTATTGCAAGTTCGCCAATTTCTATCTATCTATGAAAAATTTGAATTATCTAGACCCCATTGAATCCGCCCGTTATTTTCTAAATGTTCACATGAATGTCAAAGTTATTCATATAAAATTTGAAGATTCTAGCTCTAATAGTTTCCTAGATATAAGATTTTTTCTATTTAATTCATGTGTGGGCTTCAAGTTCCCCAGATGAAAGTCCGCCCTTTTTCCTCCAAAATGTTCCGATGAATGTTAGTAATTTATGCAAAAATTGATGAATCAGGTTCTATATTTTCCTAGATAAACAATATTTTGTAATTTATTCATATGGGAGGAATCCCAGAGAGTGATAAACTTCTAATAACAAACCATTTTTGTGAAATGCAATATATCTTAATACCTTTATTTTTGGATTTTAAACGAGTAGTTGACAATGATATAATTCTCTCTAAGAGCATGGAGAGAAAAAACATGGTTGTGGTTAAAATTATGATTGTAGACTTAACATATTATCGTTATTGTAACAATTTTAAAATATCATATTATGATTAAATACCGTCAAAATATTTCATCATGATATTTTTGTATTTATCATAATATTGTCATACATGATCAAATTAAAATCCAAGGTGATCAAAATTTCGTTTTATGCATGTATCTAAATCAAAATAAATTTTATCGAATCAGTAAAATTACAGTTTCTAAAAAAGATAAAAAAATATATATAATATTAAGATATTAATATTAATATATATAAAATTTCAATTTGCCGATTTATATGAAATTTTGGTTCATAAAAAATTTAAGTTTAATTGAATAAAAATACTAATATTTTTAAGCCTGTTATGAACGTTAGTTATTTTCTAAAGTGAACTTTATATGGACACCATGTCAAAATGTAAGCCGTTTTTGTCCATTTTGAATACCAATCAATCTGCAACAATAGTTTAGGCCCTATTGTTCTTTTAAGAGACTGACTGACTGACAGATATGTCTACATCGTTTGAGAATAAGGACCTAGAAAATTTCAATGTTACAAATGAGATCAAAGATTTATAGTCGAAACTAGATAATGCAAATTAAATGTTTCGCTCTTCTTAGTTTTATAATCACTTTCTAGTTAACTGTTTTTCAAATCAGCCGAAAAAACGAACAGTTAAAAAGGCGTTTAGTACCTATGTATATCGGAAATTTATTGTACAGCCAGGATGTATGATAACTCCTGTAACAAATTTTCAGCTTTTTTAAAACTCTTTGATGATGTAAAAATATGATAAATAAACATCTTATAAAAAGTTCGGCGTTCGGTCAAATTTTCAGCTAACACCGAACATTGGCCGAACCTCACTTTTTACCGAACTCCGAACCCTAACGTTCGGTCAGACACTAATTAATAGTATCATATATGTATTGCAAGGTCAATTTATTCCTCCTATGACTACTTCCATGTACCGAAGTATATTTAATAAATTTCCATACATTTCGGTTTAACCGACTTTTTTGTTCTCGCTTGACCGACAATCTTGTTTCTTCAAAAGTCTGTTTTTTATAAACTCTACGTAGAACGTAGATCTTTAAGGTATAAAAATCAAAATAATTCCAAAGAATGATACATTCGTTGACCTTATTTCATTTATCTTAATGTTTTAATTATTTGGTAAGTTCAATTAAGTTTTACATGTACTTTTTAAGCAAAAACTTATTTCTAAAAGAGGGCATTAACAAATCCAATTGTTTGTTGCCAAACATTTTTCGAATGATACAACTTGCGTATTTATCTAAAATGAAACTTTCTTTAAAGGGTTTTTTTACTCACAAAAATTTATTCACTCACACATTAACAAGGCAACATTTTGGAGATAGAGAAAAAATGTTTTTTTTACAAAATGTGTTTCATTGGAGTTTTCTCATTAAAAAGTTTCTTCTATGAGTTGAAAGAAGTCGTTTTAATTTTCATCCCTCAATTTTAACTCATGTTTGTGTCTGCATAACTTTTTCTTGTCTTTTCTCATTTTCTATGTCAAATTTCGTTTGGTTTTGAATGGTGTTGATGCAATTTTTGTTCATGTTTTAAAATGCACTCAAAAATTGTACTTGGGTTTTGTCTTTTTGCTTTTCTCATTAACTTATATGTATTGCTGTTGTTTTTTGTTTGTAGATGAAGAGCAAGCAACCAGCTGCCATCAGGCAATAACAAAGCAAATGCTGGCTGCCTTACAAAGAACAACAAAAAAAGTAATGGCAACAGCAGCAAAAACATCAACTTAAGTAAGAAACAAATTTAATTTGTGGCTGAAAATGTGGCAGGTTTTTGCTTTAGTTTCGTGAGAATGTGTACGAATCTGTCTGGCAGTCAAACTGACTGCTTTTTTGTACAAGACCACAAGTATAACTGAGTAGTTGCATGCCTTGTCATGTATGTAGAAACCTATTCCAATTTTAACAAGCGCCACTGTTTGCATAAAACGTTGTCAATTATGACAGGCAGTTGTCAGAAGGAGCATATGAAAACGAGAAACAAATACATAATAACCAAAACACAACAACTTAAGCACAAATAACGAATAAAAAATTACAAAAGTTTTGTTGTTTTTCTTCTTAATACTCGTATCTGCAACAAAGAAAAACAAAACCAGAAAAAAACCAAAAACTGAACGCCTCCGGTTGATAAATTTTACATGTTGTTAAATATGAATATACACACTATCACGCCGAACTCAATCCACCCGTCCATCCATTTACATCACTCATAAACCCACACTTTTAACCTAAATGTGAAAATTTTAAAAAATTGTAACAACCCTTCAGTACGAAATGTTCCAATTTGCACCTTTCACCATTTTTATTACCGCATTTTTGGTAAATATAGTGGTCGATATTTTGCCTAAACGTAAAGTACATTTCACCATTGTAATAAAATTCACATTTAATAAATTTTCGCATGAAGTTTATGAAAATATATTCCAAATAAATTAAATATTTTAAAAATGCCACATGTAGTCTTAAGATTACCACATGGCACATTTCTGGCGAAATGTAATGTTGAAAGTGTCCGTTTGCAAAAAATGAAATAGAAAATACAATTTTTTTACAAAAATTACATGCTCTTCATAACAACAATTATAGCTTTGATCGAGCAAGAGATCAGTAGCTCAGTGGTATGAGCTTCTAACTACAAATTGATAGACACCAAGTACAAACCCTGTTTGAAAATTAATTTTTTCTTTTAACTTTTGTTGAAGAATTTGAACCAGTGTTTAAATTACTAGACTACAAGTAGCTGTAGCAGAAAATCATTTATTATTACTACTGCTGGCTTCCTTTGACAGTAGTTATAGATGTAGAAAAAAAATTAAAAATTTTATAGCAGTAGTAGAGTCATTGGTATTTAAATATTTTAATGTAGCAGTTGAATTTTTCAAATAGTAGCAATAAAAGTTATTATATTTTTCAACAATCAAAAATTTGGTAGCATTTCTACTTAAATTTTGGTAGCAATGCAACCTAAATTTTGGTAA
Organism: Lucilia cuprina; assembly: GCF_022045245.1. NCBI lineage: Eukaryota > Metazoa > Arthropoda > Insecta > Diptera > Calliphoridae > Lucilia > Lucilia cuprina. The sequence continues at coordinate 48,024,991 of NC_060952.1, read as the reverse complement.
CATAAAAAAATTAAATTTTTATTAAAATACGAAAAAAAATACGTTATTCAGAAAAAATGCATAAGCTGCTGGAATGAAATTCAAGGGTTTCGATTTGTGGGCCTTCTAAAGACATATTTACATATTATAAATATGCTATATTAATTTCTTATTGCGGACTCTTTTTCTTCTGCTCATTTTGTATGAAAATCTGCTTCATACAATTTTTATAAGTTCTAATGAATAAGTCAATATGATTATTAATGTAATTTCTTATAAGGACATTTTACAAATCATTCGACTGAAAATCGAATAGAACGATCAACTAGTAGCAAAGATTTCTATTGATACTTATCAAAAGTAGTAGTAGTTTATGTTTTATTTAGAACTACTTCTACTGATAAATATTACTACTGCTATAATTGAGATTTATTACTACTGCTATAATTGAGATTTACTTTTTATATGTAGCAATAATTTTAAAAACGTACGATTATAAAACAAAACAAATGCTACTGCACAACTTCAGACAATTATTTGGAGCAGTAGTTAAAGCAATAATAAAATTCTTTGTAGCAAACGTAGTTTTTCTAAATCTGTACTATTAACGGAAACGTGTTATACATAAGGTGTCTATCACTCATTTTTAAAAATTTTAACAATGTCTGAAAAGATTATAATATCGCTGGCACACAAACTACTGAGTTTCATAGAATACACTAATGCCTTATAAACGATTTTCATAACCCGTCGTATGGCGTATAATGGACCGATATTCGCAGAAGGTTTTCGGAGAAACCTTATTTTTAGAAAATCATTTTTTGACCAAACACCAAAAAAAGTATATATTTTTATTAACTGTGACCAAGAACATATCCAAATATGGGCTTTTATGAACATTTTATATATATACATAAAACTAATAATATAGAAAACTTCTAGTAACTAAAAAAAACATTATCTAGTCGGTATTGATATTTGTGTAAAGATAATAAACACTATTTGAACAAGCTTGAAGTTTTTGTTTACGTCTTTACGATTTTGTGTGTTAACAAGGTTATGCATAAATTACAAAACCGTCTGTATGTATTAGGTACGAATGTGTTATGTTTGGCAATAAAATATACATTATATTTTTTTGAGATTCTGTAATAGATTGGAAAACAAGTAAGAACCCATAGTCGGGCATGGACGATTATTCCAGTGGGAATGTTAAACAATTTTGATCTTTATAAAATTTTATACAAAGGTTTACGTTTCAATGCTATAATCTTGTTTTTAAGCCAGTGATGAGAGTTAGTCATTTTTTGAATGGAGCCTTATTAGCCATTGTCAGTTATTGATAAATCCTTATACAATTTCTTAGGGAGATTTCCGTTATTATTATTGTACATAGCATTTAGGTTATTTTTTGAAAGGGACCTTATTTAAGAGGTAGGATCGATCGTCATAAATTTTGGTATAGAGATTTTGATTCCTTTGAAACATGTCTGTGTCGAATTTCGTCGTTATATATTTAAACGGTGCCTTATATGGAGAATGAACAATTTCCATTCGTATCATACACATTATGCAGAGAGGTTATGGTTCCTATATAACAATGTATATGTAAAATTTCATCGCTAAAAGCCAGAAATGAGCGTTGGCCGAGTAAGAAGAAGTCATTATATATAGAGTAGGACCAATAAAGGAACGATCTACATAAAATTTGGTATAAAGAATTTAGTTCGTATAAAACTAATCTATGTCGAATTGCATCGTTATATTTGACATTTAAAACATCTATGACTGTTATAAATATTTTCCGTAGGCTAACTTTTTAGTACAAAACAGACCTTTCCTATAAGAAATATTTCTTTGAAATTTTAACTCCCTACCCTTTTCCGTTCGAACCCCATTGTACTTTTAACAGGCGGACATATGTTTGGATGGTCTTATAATTTTTATACTTTTGTGGGTCTAGGATCAATAATCCGATGTGTTACAAACGGAATGACAAAATCAGTATACCCTCAAGTTTTTTGATTATAAAAACATTCTAATGGTTATAAGCTTATTTCTTTTATCTGTATAAAATTCTGCAAAGAAAAGATGAAGGAAGTCATTTAGCAAAAACTTACAGTACATATGAATCTATGTATGAGTGCAAATGTGTTTGTTTTTGTGTGAATGTATGTTTAATGTTAATTTTATAATTTATTAGAAACAAAGTTGAAAAGTTTTTTTTTCCCCCGGAAATATAGTTGTAATTTGTGTAAAACTTTCCATTCGAAGTGTTAACGAGTTTCTAAATGAAATTGTATTTTTCGTCCTACATATCGTGAACTCCACAATTATTGACGTCGGCGTTCAACATTTATTTTTACACATATGCATATTTCCATCGTGACAAATTTTTAAAGGGATAAAAAATTAGGAAAATAAATATTGAACTTCAATAGCTCAATATTTGTTCGAAAGAAAAAAATAAAAGAATTAAAAGTGCGTGACGTCATGTAGCAGAAATTGTTTTTTTCTTTTTTGACAAAAATGCAAAAATCTGCAAGTGGGTTTAAATATTAAATAAAAACTCTACAAACATTTAATGCATTACACGAAGATGATGAATGATACACACAATGGATAGCAATCATAAAAGCTAAAACGACGCACAAAATTGGTCAAAATTAACTGAAAGTTCTTACTGTGTATATATACAAATTTTGAATATAAATATATACAAATTTTGAATATAAATCTTATTTATGTGCAATTTTTTTAGATATAACATTATAAAAATTTTTAAAAATTGTTTTTAAATATTTTGTTGAAGCCCGCTATAATTTTTGCGCCCCTTGATCAAAATGATCAACGCGAACTGATTGTTTGCTTGTTAGGTTATGTTTATATTCACACAAAAAATATTTTGAATGTGCCATCAAAAAATTTTTTGGATTATTTTTAACTCTAAATTCAAAAAGCTTTGATAATTGATATATCGAATTAAATATTAAAATTTAGTGCCTCTCAATAGTTTTTTCCTTTATATGAGTCACAAGAAAAATGATTATCATGTGGTGTAAAAAACTGTTTTAAAATCAGCTGGATTATTACGCCAGATTTATGACCTTAATTTAAATGTACTTAAGGAGTGACCAATATGATCAACGCAGAGAAAAGTTTTTCTTAATTTTCAGAGCAAACATGATTTTAGTACTCTGAAGGTCTAAAACAAACCCTCTGAAATATTTTTTGATACTGAAAATTTCATTTTCCATCCCTGTTTCAAACTGAAAAAAGATGTGTTATATAAGTCCTCTTAGAGCGTGTTTTAAGTTGACAAACAAATGCCAATTAATCTAAAAATAAATTTAATCTGATATTTATCCCTTTTATTTTGTTGAGTACAAGATTAAAATTTGTAGTGTTGTCATACAAAACAACAGAAAACGTCACTGTTTGTTATTACTTAAAACGATGCACGATGGGGCAGCCACCTGTTGCGATAAGTCAAAAGTGAAAACAGATTTTTATGCAACAAGTGATATATCATTTGAAAGAAGACATTTTCTGCATTAGATTTGTTAACAACATTTTTTCTAGAAATTTTAATCTGAGATTGAGCTTAGTTCAAAGTTATTGTAATAAATATATTTGAAATGTAGTAATAATTCCTTTTAAAAGACCTATACTTATGTGGGGACAAAATATATACTTTACCTTTATAAACTTTTAATTTTTATTTTTAAAAAATATTAATTTGTAATCATCCTAACATTGAAATTTGAGTTTAGAAGTTTTGTAGTTTTTTCAATAAATAGTTTTTCAATTTCTTTTAAATTTTTGATAAATAAATGTGTTTAATTATCCACACTTATAAAAAATTGACTTTTTCTTTACGAATTTTAATATTATATATTGTTCACAATTAATTTTTATCGGAAAACTACTAAATTTGATTATATATCCAATTGGTAAATGTAATAGAATATGTCCACAGTATGTATAATAAATGCTTTAAATTAGCTAACTCCAGTTAATAATGTGTCCAATATATTGCTTAATTTAACTTCGTGCTTATCACCCGCTGTTATCATCTTTAGATAAACTATATAAATAATAATAGATCGGTACATTTAAGGATGACATTTTCGAATTACAATATCAATGAATGCATTATAGTACTTAGTAACTAAAACTTTTCCTTTAAATTATATTTTCAATGATACCAATCTCTTGTACCAAAAGCGAGTTGTTGATTTATCTTCCTATTTAATATGTCTGTGCCCCTATGTTCGATGCATGTTTTATTAAAATGAAGAAGAACAAGTATGAATTTATAGTCGGACATTGCCGACCATATGACTCCCTACACCAGTCAATATGTTAAAATTTTGGATTTTTTTATATAAAGCATTTAATTTGTTTTATTGTGGAATATTTTTACTTATTGTTGACAAAAAAAGAGATTTTCGACAAGAGAGCTCATAGGGGAGAAGGGGTAAATATGGGTCTATCCTTATAAATTTTGGTAGATGAATTTATGTTTACTTCAAAGTCATTTATGTAGATTTTAATCGTTTTATTAGTAATTATAAGTTAATTTTGACCTACAAGTCATAATCTAAAGGGGAGATTGTATTGGAGCTAGGGTCAAATGAGACCCAATCACTATAAAAATTAGTTTTGTCATTTATTGTTCTATAAAACTAATTTTTGTTGATTTTTGTTACATTATAATACATTTAACGTAATTATGAGCCTAAAGGCCCGATTCGGGGGGTACGGTTGTATGGGGGCTATGAGAAATAATGGAACGATTTCAACCATTTTCAATACCGTTCGTCTTTGAACAAAAAAATAGTATGTGCCACGGGCATAGCTAAATCGACTCAAAAATGATTCTAAGGTGGGTCTAGGACCAATATTTTTACAAACTTCAGCACAAACGCATAATACCCTCCCCACTATAGTGGTGTAGGGTATAAAAATATAAATGTAATATCGAGCCCTTTTTGCAAAATGGACGTAAGCGACTTGATTTTCGATTTTCGTTTTTTTATAGAAATCGATAATTTAGGTCTATTAGCATCATCTCTGTAAATTTCATAGCAATAGATCCAATGGTTTCAAATTTACAAGAAAAAGAAAAAAGACGTAAGTACACATTTATTTTCTGTTTATGAATTTTGTAACAGCAAGGTGTCGGAAAAATTTGAACAAATTAACGTATTAAATTTGTTTGTGAATAAAATGGCAATATCTGAGTATAATTGTAATACATTCATGTAATTATCACTATGCTATTTAATTTATGTGCTAAAATTTATAATTTTCTATAACTTTTTATGAATTTAATTCATTCTTATTATTAATTACATTACATTTATTTATTTAACAAACTCTTATATTTGGTTGTAAATTTGTAGATTTCAGAAGGCGGACCTGTATATGTAATGAATCAATAGTCCCAGAATTTACTTATTTTTTCGATATAAGGCGAATTGTATTACAATGTATGGATATTAATGTGGACATCAGGGTGTTTTTCAGAATGGTCTTTAATGAGGTAGTTGGTCAATTGTGGACCGAGGTCTATAGTTTTAAAAACAAATGTTTTTTTAGAATTTCATCATACCTTTTTAATTTTTGAAAGATTTATTAACTGTAAACTTATTTTCTGTATGGAAAAAATCATTGTCTTATAGGATCCATATATGGAGGCTAGGGTCAAATATTGCCTGATATCTGTAATACTTCCCAACATAATTTACAGGTATATATAACCGACTTCTGCACAATTTTATATTGCAACATAAACAACATATTTATTAATGTTTTGACTATTTCCCGGGTACTTGTATTGAGGCTAAGTGAAATCATGAACCATTTTTGCCCATTATTAACACAAAACAATATTTGCCATCAATAAGCATCTTTAGAGAATTTTATCACTCTAGTTCATAACCTATCCGGTTTTCAACAAAAAGACTGACTTACAGACATCGCTAGATGATCTTAAAATCTTATAAAAAAGTATTTATTATACTATTAAATTTCAGATTTATACAAATTATATAAAGATATACACAAAAAAAAAATATTTTTTTAAACAGAGAATTTAGACGTAACCGCCTCAACATTGTTTATATCACAAAAATTTGTCTCGGCAAAAAAGACGTAAGCGAATATAAAATCGAAACAAACTGCATCCCATATTTTAGATGTAATAGTATTTATTAACGGAGTTTGGGGTAATGCTCTGTACAACTTCGAAGATAATTAAAAAAATGCTCTCATGTAAAATGTTGTTTTTGTCGGTTACGTCTTTTGTGCGAAAAGGGCTCGATATGAAAACAAGTAGGAAAGTATAGTCGGGCATATTCGACCATATAAAACCCTATACCATGAATATATTTCTAAAATTTCCTAATGAGGCTTTATATAGGTCAAATATGGGCCGATTCTCGGTAAATTTGGGAAAAGGATATATTTTTAAATAACAGTTAGTTTTGTTGAGTTTCATTGCGATACAAATATAGAATATTTGACGTAATTATGGCATTAAAAGTTCAAATCGGGAGGTACGGTTGTATGGCGGCTAGGTGAAATAATGGACCGATTTCAACCATTTTCATTAGGCTTCGTCCATGTGCCAAAAAACATGCTTGGTACAAATTTCATCAAATTCTCTAGGAAATTGCGGCCTGTACGTTGCGCACAATGTTTACATGGGTAGTCAGCCAGCCGGACAGACGGACGGACGGATATGTCTTAATCGACTCCAAAAATTATTCTGAATCGATCGGTATACTTTAAGGCGGTATACTTTAAGGTGGCTATTGGACCAATATTTTTGTATGTTACAAACATCAGCACAAACGTATAATACCCTCCCCACTATAGTGGTGTAGGGTATAATGAATGAAGACCTAAATTTAAAACAAAAAAATATATTGTGAAGTCCCAAAAATTTATACTAATAAATAAATTAAAAGTTTTAATGTTTATTTTTAAAAAAATGTATTAATTTTTTTTTATCAGCTTTTTGTACTTTTGCATTTCTTGCTCATTTTTTAACCACCTCCATTGGGCGCTTAAACTAGCTAACAAAATTAACTAATTAAGTACTCGAAAACAACTACCTCCATTGGGCGCTTAAACTAGCAAACAAAATTAACTAATTGAGTACTCGAAAACAACTTTGAAGGATTAATTTTAATTTTATTCCTAATCCTTGACTTAAATTGGATCTTAATTGGAAACCAAAGGGTAAATTTTGATAAAATTTCTTTTAATAAACCTATTTATTCTTTTACTCCATTTTAGACTTAAAAAGTTCAATTTTTTTGTAGAAATAGTGATGATATGAGCCAATGGGCAATGGTTAAAAATGGTCCATGATGTCATCCGGACCCAATACAAATGTTAAAACTCCTGAAAAATTATTTGAATGTTCATACATACGTTGCTTATAATTGTGTATTCAGTATTAGGTATTTCTGAATCATAATTTGAATTATCGTCAATATCGGTTACCTAGCTCTTAGATAAAATATCCTTAATATATAACTAATGTGCTATACTACTATACAGTCAAATTTGGTAATAAAAGCCCAAAACGGCAACACTGATAACAATGGTTATCTTTAGATACAAGCAAATTAAATAAAATATTGTGGTTGTGTAATAAGAAAAAGAAAAAACAACTCGAACAAGTTAGAGTGCTATATTCGGCTGTGCCGAATCTTAAATACCCTCCACCAGATACTTCTATGTTATAACTTTTCTAATTGATCAAATATTTGTAGAAATAAGTTTTCTCATGTCTTTAATAGAAAAAATCCCAAAAGTTAAATTTATTACAATTCCAAGATTTTTGAACATTATAAATTTAGTAATTTGCATGTATGCATGTGTGAAAGATTAGAATAGAGATTTTCAAAATACAAATACATATATAATTTTGTTCAACATAAATTGATAATGCTCTTTAAATACGGTTAAAGCGCTTTTAGGAGAAATAGATTTTTTGTATACAAATCTAATATTTTTGCCAAATTTTGTATCAATAGCTTTATTTGGTAATAAGTAATGTGCGTTTAAGAAATTTTCGTAAAAGGACTTTGTATAGGAGCTATGTCTAATTATGTATATAAAGACAAAATTTCAGAATTTTGTATCTATATCATTACTTGGTAAAAAATATTGTGAATCTAAGTGATATTCTGGACCTAGTATAAGAGCTATGACCAAATATGGACCGGTCGTAAAACAATTTTATAGTGAATCTATGTATATAAGAGCCAGTGTTGCCAATTTAGCCATTTTATGGCTAAATTTAGCACATTTCAACCTGGTTTGGCCATCAAAAAATAAATTTTGCCATTAGCCATTTTTTTAGACATTTTTATTTTCATTTAGCCATTTTTAGCCATATTCATATTTTAGCAAAAATTTTACTAAAAATATTCATAAAAATTATCTCACGGAATCGCTAGAATTAAATCGCTCTTATTATTCAAAATTGCAATAATGTAACACTTTATTATTGTCAAAAAATGCAACAGTGTTATTTTTTTAATAGTAGCATCTGATAAAATTTATTAACTAGTAAAAGTTAAGCCAAAAAAGTGCACAAAATGGAGAAAAAATATACTCAAAAGTTTCGAAAAGAATGGATTTATAATCCCAAGTTAAAAGAATGGATCAGTGAATGTAAAGATCCAGAGAAAGCTTATTGTAAATATTGTAAATGCGAAATAAACGCAAAGTTATATGTGCTGAATATTCACGCAGAGAGTAAAAAACATATCAATGCAGTTGAACGCATTGGTTCTACCAACCAACTGCCCTTTAAACCAGTCAGTTTGAAAATACAACAACAGGAGGCTTCATTGTGTATGTTTTTAGCAGTACATGCTTCAATTTCAACTGTCGATCATTTGGGAGAAGTCTGCAAAAATCGACTGGAATGCTCATCATTAAAACTTCATAGAACTAAGTGCACCAATATAATAAAAAATGTTCTTGACCCCCACTTTGACGATGAACTGCGTAAAGATATTGGTAAAGGATATTTCAGTATTTTAATAGATGAATCGTGTGATGTCGCTTTAACAAAAGTATTGGTTTATATAAATTTTATTTATATAAATTTTATTTTTTTCGGAGTTTTAGTTGTTTTTATGTTAGGTCTGGCAATAATTTATTTTAGCAGCAATTTGGGAAAAATTGTATCCACATTTTTATCAATAGAAGAGTTGGAAAGTGGATCTGCTGAAAATATTGTTATTGGTGTTAAAAATGATCTTAGAAAATTTAATTTAAAAACTGAAAAATTAGTTGGCATAGGAACCGATAACGCAAATGTTATGGTAGGAAAAAATAAAAGCGTTTATACTGCTTTAAAAAAGGATATTCCCCAACTTGTTCTTGTTAAATGTGTGTGCCATTCTCTTCAGCTGGCTGTGAACCAGTCTCTAAAAGAATATTTACCTGAGCAATTAGAATTCCTTGTTTATGAAACCTACAGCTGGTTCTCAAAAAGTTCCAAGAGACAAGTTGTTTACAAAAATTTGTACAAAAATCTAAATGAAAAGGTAAAAGCTAATAACTTTAAAAAAATTTTCTATATTGTTAAATATGTATGTATATTGTTTTTTATAGGACCCATTAAAATTCCAAAAACTTCGGATACTAGATGGTTATCCATTGAAACATCAGTTTCAAGAATATTGTCGCAATGGGAGGAGCTCAAAGTGCATTTCGAAACAGCATACATGGAAGAAAAATGTCTAAAGGCTAAAATCTTATGTGAATTATACAACGAAGACAATATTCGTCTATATTTGTCATTTTTGAAACCCATTTTACGTGAAGTCCAACTAGTTAACAAAATTTTTCAAGGCCATGATAAAGATCCAACTCGCCTATTAAAGGAATTATTATTGCTGATAAATTTTTTGAAGCGCAAAAGAGTTGGTAACGACAGTGTAGACGTTTTATATTCAGATTTCGACGAATTTATTTTATACACATGCAGCCTTGGTCATGAGTTTGAAACATATCTTAAGGAAATTAAAAAAACCGGAAGCATGAAAAAGAAGGCAGAACGTGAAATTAGACGAAATTGTGTTAAATTTGTTGTTGATCTCATTAATCAATTGAAACAAAGGTTTATATATATATCAATTCATAAATATTATTTTAAATTAAAATTTGAATTACTCTCACTATTTTGCAGGTTGCCCGATAATATTAAAATACTTCAAAATATTGAATATTTCTCTGTAGATAACGTCTTTAAATCTTCTAAAGGGGATATTTTACCAATCCTAAATTTATTTCATGTTGATGACGAAATATCCTTAAAAATTCAGGAGCAATACTCAAATATCCATTATATAAAATGGAAAAACACAAATAACACTATTTCATTTTGGACGGAAGTATATAAATATAGAGATGCCGGCGGAAATAAAAAGTTTAACGAAATTTCGGAATTTGTACTGAAACTACTTTCACTACCCTGGTCAAATGCAGAAGTTGAAAGGGTTTTCAGCCAAATAAATCTTGTAAAAACTTACTTAAGAAATAAAATGCATCTATCAACCGTCACTTCGATTTTGTCTATCAGGTAAGGGTGCTAAAAATAATGACTCCATTGTCATTAATTTTTATTTATTTTGCAGATTTGGACTTAAAAGAATCGATAAATGCTGTTTTGAATACGACGTACCGAATAATTATTTAAAACTAGTTGGTACCAGTGAGTCTTATGACAAAAATAATAATATCCCATATTTTATAGACGATTTATTTTTTTAATGCTAACTTTTTGTACAAATAAGAATGATCTCCTATTTACAATTTAGTTGTAAAAAATAAAAAAAATTAATCGTTTTTGATGTTTTTAATAAAATGTATGTGTTTTATTATCTAAAATTGTTTAGCCATTTTTCAGCCATTTTTTTACAAGGTTTTAGCCATTTTTGGTCACCACGAGTTGGCAACACTGATAAGAGCAATATTTTTGCTAAATGTATGGATATAAATATCTGATTATGAGTTATGTGCGTTTTTTCTGATTTTCGGAAGGCAAACTTGTATGTGTGTTTTTATAAAAGCAATCTTATATGGGAGCTATGATCAATTATGGGCCGATCGGAAAAACATTTCACAATATTATTTCTCTGTATATGAACAACACTTGAGCCAAACTTTATATAGATATCTTAATTTAGTAATGAGTTATGTGCGTTTACGTTATTTTCGGGAGGGGACCTTGTATAGGAGCTATGACCAGTTATGGACTGATGGAAAAAAAATTTCTTAGTAATATTTTTGTATATGAGTAATACTGGACATTTAGTAATGAGTTATACGCGTTTAAGTGTTTTTCGGGAGGAAAACCTGTATGGGAGCTATGGCCAATTATGGACCGATCGGAAAAAGATTTAATAGTAATATTTCTATATGTGAGAACAATTCTTGTACCAAATTTTATATGGATATCTTAATTTATTAATGAATTATGTGCGTTTAAGAGATTTTCGGGAGGGGACCTTGTATGGGAGCTATGACCAATTATGGACCGATCGAAAAAATCTTTCATTTTGTTATTTCTATATATAAGAGTAATACCTGTACCAAATTTTATATCGATGCTTTAATTTAGTAATGAGATATGTGCGTTTAAGTGATTTTCGGAAGGGGACCTTGTATGGGAGCTATGACCAATTATGGACTGATCCAAAGAAACTTCCACGGTTATATTTCTGTATATAAGAGCAATATTTGCACCGAATTTTATATCGATATCTTTATTTAGTAATGAGTTATGTGCGTTTAAGTGATTTTCGGGAGGGGACCTTTTATGGGAGCTATGACCAAATATAGACCGATCGAAAAAATCTTTCACTGTATTATTTCTGTATATAAGAGCAATACCTGTACCAAATTTTATATGGATATCTTAATTTAGTAATGAGTTATGCGCGTTTAAGTGATTTTCGGGAGGGGACCTTGTATGGGAGCTATGACCAATTATGGACCCATTCAAAAATTTTTTTTTCTGAATAAATTATACATATTAACATGAAATTTTAAAATTTTGTGAAGATATCGACATTACGACGGAAGTTATTAGCAAAAAACCAAATTTCCGGGAATATGTACTTTTGTATGGGAGGTATATGAAATTGTGGACCGATTCTGGCGATTTTGCACAGAAATTAAGTTCTTATGTGGAAACGAATGTATGCCGATTTTAATGGAATTATCTTGCATAGTTTTCGAGAAAATTTCATCAGAATGTGTAAAAAATGCTTATTTTTTCGAGGTTGTTTCAAATTTTGATTCATAGCTTTTCCCGATGTGAACCGATTTTGCCCATTTTCAATACCAAACTGCCTAGGATAACAATAAATATTTTTGGTAAATTTGGTTAAATTCTATTGCTTAGTTTTAACGTGAGCGTGTTTTAGGCAGACAGACGGACAGACGGACATAGCTAAATCGACTCAGAATTTCAAAAGGACCAAGAATATATACTTCGTTTACAATTGTTAGCAATGATAAATAAGTACCAAGAAAATGACGGACTTTCATTTACATCCGCTATAAAACACAAGATCAGGACTACAAACAACGTTCCTATATTTAGCAAATCATACAAGTATCCAAGTTATGGAAACAGCATGAAAATGCTCTTATACAAATTTAAAAAACTGTCTTAAATAAAACTGACCTAAATAAGTTTCACTAATCCTGAAAATTATTTGCTTACAGTTAATAAAATATTTATAAAAATTGTTTACAAATAAATTCGCTGAACATTAAATATATCAATTTACAAATAATTATGTTGGAATTCAATATTATGTTTTTATTAATTAATTACTGATTGTGCTTATTAGGTACTAATATGACACTTAGTTAATTTTAAGACGCCGCACAGTGGTATAGGAAAAAAAGAGGGAAATAATTCGGTAACTTCTAAACGGTTAATCCGATTTTAATGAAATTTGGTATGCACAAAAAGGAGGTGTTGTCGAGTTT
>NC_060952.1:48005994-48011871 GCF_022045245.1 Lucilia cuprina | reverse complement strand
AAAATAAACAAATAAATTTACGAAGGAAATCCAAATATTTAAGATATTATTCTTAACTAAAAGCTACTAAATAAAATCAAGGAAATATATTGTTCTTTTAGCATTTTTATGAAAAGCTATTTTTGAAAGATTTCAAATTTATCAATTAATTTATACGCAGGCATATTAAACAACAATCTGTCTATTACAGCGATTATTACGAAAATCTGCAGTGTCATTTATACTTATATAACACTTATTTGTGCCAATTTTTAGAGAGATAATAGTATATTTGACGTAATTATGGCATAATTGCCTCCCAAATTTGGGAGGTACGTTTATACGGGGGCTAGGTGAAATAATGGACCGATTTCAACCATTTTCAATAAGCTTCGTCCTTGTGCCAAAAAACATACTTGGTCCAAATATCATCAAATTATCTTGAAAATTGCGGCCTGTACCTTGCGCAAAAGGTTTACATGGACAGCCAAATGGTTTACATGATACAGCTGGACAGACGGACGGACGGACATGTCTTAATCGACTCAAAATGTGATTCTGTGTCGATCGGTATACTTAAAGGTGGGTGTAGGACCAATATTTTTGTGTATTACAAACATCAGCACAAACGACTACAAAATTGCTGACGGGGTATCAACAATGTGAATATTCACAACATATGACCGCACATGGAAAGAAAAAATGATTAAAAAAGTTGTTTCTTTGAATAAATAATTATTGAATTAACTTTTGGTCTAAGGCCATATAAAAAGTTTACATATACTATTTACATGACCAAAGAATAGTGTTGCCAGATTCTGATTCACAAAAAGCTGGACATTGGGTTTTAAAAAGCTGGACAAAACAAAAAAAACTGAGAAAATATTAATGTTGGTTTTGTATAAATAATTTCACAGTGATACATCAAAATATGTCATATCGCGACTCAACACTGCCTATATTTCTGGACTTTTTATGCAAATATACTATACATCCCATAATCAAAAATTCTATAAAATATAATTTGTTAATAATTTTTGTTTTGACCATATATCCGATTCTTTTACTGGTTTTAAACAGCTAAATTCTTAAAGGCATATTTAATTAAGTTTGTTAAAATTTGGATTCCCGAGATTTATGGAGCGTAGTTTCTCACATTTTTAATGTTCTATTCGACTATGCTATGCCAATTTGCATATTTGCAATAAATGTCAACATTTATATCCCTAATATAAATATCGTCCCTGTTTTGAATATTAGTAATTTTTACAAAGTTTTCAGAAAAACAAAAAACATTTTAATTTAGCTGGTATTTTGACATATAGCGATACTTTAGAAAAAAATGCCTCTTCGCGGATTTGTTCAAAAAAACTCCGTATAGGACTTTTTGGAAAACAGTTTTTATATTAAAAATGGTTCCCATTTATATTAACTCATATTTCTTTCGAAATATGAGTTAAGAGTATAAGATTATGGTATATTTGACCAATTATAATAACGTGTAGCGAATGTAAGCATTGTATCCATAACTTCAGAGCTATTTACCTGTTTAAGGCAATCATCCACATTCGCAGAAGAACTGGCTAAAATTAAGAACTTAACAAGATAAAATAAAACCTCGTTTTCAACTTTATCCATAAAATCTAAATAAAGAACTAAAAGTCGCGGTCCCAATGATACAGTTGAAGCCAAAGGTATAAAATCTTTGCATGTATCGCGATTATTGATCGTCGTACGATTTTAAATGTTATTAAAATTTTTGTATTTTGTTTTCATTTTCCTTAGCTATGTTACTTAAGAATATTAGTTAGATTTTATTAGTATAAATCTATATTTTGGTTTATCTCAGAATTTCGACTTATTATCACAGCATCTGTTTATTCAGAATTTTAAATTGGTCTAGAAATTGCATTTTTACTTTCAATTTTAAATTTCAATTTTGTAGACTTAATTTAATCCCACCAAATTTCATAAAAATTGGAATGGTAAATATAGCCTACTTCGTTTTTTCATATAAGTACCATAAGTGCTTTATAAGAAGTTCCTATAAAAATATTAACGGAAGGATGGACAAGATTTGTTTGCCCCATAAAGTGATTTTAAGCTGATCTGTGCATTAAAAGGTAGTAGTAATAATATTTAAAACAGAAACTTTATGTATTATTATTTCCAAATATTACAATTAAATGAATTCATTGCATTCTTTACAATTTAATTATCTAAACTTAAATTTTTTCGGTTAAGTCTGTCACATACATATTTGCATATACATATTTATGTAAGAATTAATTTTAAATACTAAAAACAAAACAATAAAAAAATAATAACAAGCGCCAAAAAAGCTGGGCAATCCAGCCAGGCTGGCAACCCTACCAATGAATGAGAGAAAACATTTGATGACTACTTTTTCTCTCTCATTTTTGCATACTGTGTTAATCAGTGTTGGCATAACGGTATTAAAAGTGCATTTCTAGCATTTTTTCTCGTCGGCTGCACTTTTTTTTTAGAAAAAAGTGCTAGATGCTTTTTAACAGTTTTTCGTCTTTTGCTAGAAATTTTTAACATTAAAAGTGCATTTTTTCTTCTATTTTGCACTTTTTATAATTAAAGAACTTTAAAGTTTAATTTGTCTAGGGAACTGAAAAAATTTAGTTTTAAGATGTTTTTGAAATTTTAAGAAATTCTCACAAAAAATGTTTTGCATATTTTTATTGTAATTTATAGTTTACACTCTAAATTAAATTAAGAAGTGAATTATTTTAAATATTATAGTACAATAATTGTGAAAATTTTTTTAAAAAATAAGCTAAAAGAGCGTTGTTTTGTTAAAAATTTGGTGTCACTACAATAAAGTGACTACATGCTAAAAAGGCTAACATCTTCCAAAAACATTTAAAAAAAAATCATTAAAATTTAAAAAAATACAATAAAATAAAAATGTATGAGCATGTAAAAACAGGTAAAAGTTCGGGAATACCTAATCTTACATACGCACCAACACAACACGTTTTACCACGATTTGCTCATTTATTAGATTTATGCTTAAATTTTATTACGTGTATCGGTTTTATTTTCGGAATACGATCTTAATGGTTTGGTTCACGGACCGAGCTCGGGCCTTCATACCTTTAAGAATTTATACCTATACTATTATATATACAGAGTCGTATTGAAGTGCTCTTTCAGAATATATGGTAATTAAAAAAAAGGTTTTTGGATTTTATGGACATTATGGATAACTAAAAAGGCAATTTAAGCATATATTACTTCGAATTTAATACCTTGAGACCATTGATATACATATGTATGTATTTATGTGTGCATACATTATTAAATTTTCAAAATTCGTTTTAAATGAAAAATAGACAAAAGAATATTAAAAATATAATACTTAAAAAAGAAAGACAAAAAATATTCAAATAAATTTCAGATAGTAACTGCTGCCAACTGCAAAAAATTCACATTCTGTTGAATTTGGATAGTTGTTTATTGGAATCCATACAGATGCCCTCACTCAAAAATCATGGGTACGCATAAGCTTTAGTAGGTGTATTCAATGTTGCTCATCCATAAACATACTTTTTTTATTTATTTTTTTTTCATTCCTGCTCTTTCTTTCCATTGTTGTATCAAGTATTTTACACAACAATATTTGTTCATAGTTTTCACCTTTGAAAGGACACGTAGCAAACATTATGTGGACATTTGAATCCATCTGGGGAATGTTGACAAAGCGAAACAAAACTAAATAAAATAAATATCTTAATATCTGAAACAAAAGGAGACTGACAAAATGTTGGACCGACAGATTCATACGATAGATACGAGAGTGTATTAACTACATAAATAAATGTTGCATCATATAATGCAACACAATACAAATGAACTTAAGAAACTCGAAGAAAGACAAAAAATTATTTACGAGACAGGACATTGTTATGCACTCGATGTGAAAGTGGATGTTAAACAGCTATGTATACAAAGTCTTTGTTCCTGTCAAGGACTTTCCTAAGTTAGGTATAAACGTATGTACTAATAAACATAGAATACCACAATATTTGTACGTATTGAAAGGATTCCTTTTTGTTAAATTCACTTAATGAACCAAAAATTATTTCCATCTACGCACGCACACTCGCAGTGGACGTACAAGTATATTTATTTTTCAGTGTCAATCTCAATTTTTTGGTTAACTGAAATGCATTTTCTTCTCTTAATATAATCAATTACCTAGAAATATATTTTCCTCCAACCACAGTTGCCACTTTGGTCGTAAGTCCCACTACCGTTTGCCACTGCAAGTGTTTATTGTTAGAATTTTTACAATTTCCCTTTTGTTGGTTTTATGGACTTTTTATTTTCCTTTTGCTGTTCTGCTAAAATTGTTTTTAATTTGCTGTCTGGTTCAAATACACTTTCACCAGAGCATTAACAAAGAGAAAAGATAAATAAATACCACAGCACTCTGATAAGTTTTACTTTTTGTGAAATGGAATGGATGACTAAAAAGTTGTTTCCATTTCACGACTTTTATTGTGGTACGAATGAATTTATGGCGTACTCTTGTATGAACTAGAGAGGTCAAAAGTAAGTAATATGCACATGTCGAAGTGCAGTTGCACAATGGGACTACTGCCAAATTAATGCTAATACAAGTATAACTTGTTTACGAATGGTCATGTCATTTCATGTCATGGTTTATGTCATTTCGTATGTAACTTTCGGAAAAAATGTATTCAATATATTGTTATTATCCACCACCATGTTTTTTTTAAAAATAAAACTTAATTCCGAAAAGGATATTTTGAACATTTATTAACACAGTTTAATAATTTCTTAAATTTAATCTAAACTTGAATATTGTTATAATTATCAAATTATTTTTGGATGGAGCCCATAATGATGACTTGGCTCGATTATAAAACAAGCACTACGGAATTTGAAATAGTGATTCATATTTGAAAACAAATCACTATTTGTCGAAATTATTTTTTCTATAATAATTTTTGAACGATTTATTTATGATGGTCGTCATAATATTAAACATGTTTATGTTGGAATACTATTACTTTTAAGTAACGATTTATTTAGGGATAGGGTGATTAAAATTTAATTTTTATATCTGCATAATTAATTACAGAATGCTCGTATTAAAAATTATGGTACCAAAACAAAAAAATCTTCATAAAAATTCCGTGTGATGAGAGAAATGTTACTGCAACGCTCTTGCTATTTTATTTTGTTTATCGGCTCCAATGTGTTTTGTAAATTAAGTGTTTGTGCATTTGTCAATTGAAACTGAAGTTCCACAGAGCTATAAAATAAATATGTATAAAGTTTTCATTTATATTTTTTAGATTTATTATATAATATCTACTTTTTTATTACACAGGAAGCGAAGGCGTTACAACAGTTGCTGTGAAAACAATCAAAGAAAATGCAACAGAAGTTGAGAAAAAAGACTTGCTTTCTGAATTAGAGGTATGTTTTTATTAACAAATACATACATATGTATACAATTCTGTGAATAAGAAGTAAAAGAAAATGTATATTAAAAAAATATACAAAAATTATTAAAAGAGGATAAATTAACTTATATTCATATTGCAATATTTTTTACACATATCAATGAAACATTTATGCCATTAATATTTGAAATCATCCAAGAAAATAATTTCAAATTTATTATTTTAATTGTTAATTAAAAAAACTAGAGGAAATAGAACAATTAATGAAATTTTAGCCAATTTGCAGAAATTTGTGTGGAATGAAAAGAAGGAATCTAACTAAATTAGACAAAAGACCAGTCAGTAACTTGCGTGGTGAGATTATGTGTTATTTAATTTTTATAGTTTGTGACAAATGTTAAAAACTACATGAAAACTTTTATATTAAACT
>NC_060952.1:48004889-48005894 GCF_022045245.1 Lucilia cuprina | reverse complement strand
TATTAAAAAACAAAAACAAAACTTTAACAACAACAAAAAATATATAACAAAAACAAATAAATCTTCAAATTCCACGCGTCAAAAGAAACTGTACAACTATTTTGTACAGCAAATAATAAGCAATTTTACTGTAAAAACCTTCCGTTATTTTTTTTATTTTCTTTCATATGACAATTTAAGCAATATTAACTAATTATTAAAGATATTAATAGATTTGGTTTTGTCACAAGCAGTTCAAACAAGGAAACTTTTGTATTTTTTAAAAATGGGCAAACAAACTTCTTTGGATGTTCGTGAACTTGTGTTAAAATTTTACAAAGAAGGCAAATCTTTACGAGAGATTGGTGTAATAATTGGACGAAGTCACAACACTGTAAAAAATATAATTGATAAGTACCAAAAATTTTCAAATTTAGAAAATCGCCCTAAATCTGGAAGGCCAGCTAAACTAAACAGTACTCAAATAAGGTCCATTGTGCGACAAGTGAAGAAAAACCCAACGGAAAGTGCTGTAAAAATATCCGAAAATATTTCAGAATGCTCCGGTATTAGTGTCAGTGCCAGCACAATACGCAGAACCTTACATGCAAATGGACTGCATGGACGAGTTCCAAGAAAAAAGCCATATATTTCACCAATCAATCAACGTCGGCGTCGGAAGTTTGCCAAAAAATACGAAAATCAATCTAATATTTTCTGGAACAATGTGCTTTTTACTGACGAAAGTAAATTTGAAATATTTGGTAAGAAAAAACCATTTAAAATTTGGAGAACGAAAAATTCTGAATTCGATCGGCAAAATGTAATGTCCACAGTAAAGCATGTTGGTGGGTCGGTGATGGTGTGGGGATGTATGGCAGCGAATGGTGTAGGAAATTTGGTATTCATAGAAAATATTATGAATAAAACAGATTATCTCAACATTTTAAAGGACAACTTGGCACAGAGCGTTGAAAAATTGGGCTTGGATCGAACTTGGGTCTTCCAGCAAGACAACGATCCCAA
>NC_060952.1:47970750-48004789 GCF_022045245.1 Lucilia cuprina | reverse complement strand
AAATTTATCTTGGACTCCATTACAGTTACAATCTTAAAATTTGGCACGAATAACTTTAACATCCATGTAAACATTTTGGTAATAAATTGGCGGGCTACCTATGAGGGGAGCGGCACCTTCCATATTAATTAAATACAAAAATTCATTTTTCTTGAGATAATATAATATTGGCCAATTTATATCCAATATGATTATTTAGGATAAAGAGTGGGCGGACAAGCGTTAGGCGGCGTGGCACCTCCCATATAAATTAAATACAAAAATTCGTTTATCTTGGAAACTGTTACAGTTAGACTCTTAAAATTTTCCACAAATAATTTTAACATCCATGATAACATTTTGGGTATTAAATTGGCGGACTACTATGGGGGTTGGAGCCCCCATATGAATAAAATAGAAAAATTCGTATATCTGAGAATCTATTAGAGCTAGAATCTTCAAATTTTATATGAATAACTTCGACATTCTTGTGAACATTTAGAAAATAACGGGCGGACTCTTAATGGGGTGCTTGGCACCACATATACATTAAAATAAAATAGATATAAATTGGCGAACGTACAATAATTTTCTTGGCATCTCTCATATGTAACATATTGTTAATCTGGAAAACCAAAATCTTTAAAAAATACAAAAATAAAAAAATATTGTGTATCGCAACGCATAAGAATATTAATTATTTTTAAAGAATAAAAGTATATATTAAATTTTAGCCAGTAAGAAATAAATAGGTCATTAATCAATTATTTTAGAATTTAAATGAAATATGTTATCATCAAAAGAAATTATAATAAACCTTTAAGAAAATTTTTATAATTAGTAACTAAATAAATAATTTTTTGACACATTTATGTTTGTTTACTTTTCGTGCTTATGTCTATATCGAATTCAATGCTTTTCATTGGTAAAAGTAACATTTTAATTAAATTTCATACTACAAATTATACTCTTTTTTTGTTTTTGGTTCTGCGGTATACAGAAAATATTGGCTTTTTTACTGTTGTGAGTCTACGCAACAGTGAAGTACGCATTCATAAGCTGTTGTAGGCCGCCTAGAGGTGCACTCTAAGAGGTATAGGTGCAGGTGGTCGTGACACAATGCAATCACTAAAATTCAGCATATTTATGGCTGTTATTGCGGTTGGAATAACAGTTGTTTTTGTTAAACCAGGTAAGTGTCAAAACGTTTTGGTCAAAATACTCTGTTTATGACTCTCACTCTTAGTAAATGTACCATATGAGAAGAAACAATGTCCACAAATAAAAAAGTGCAGATTTAGTATGGATGAGTCATTATTTACTAGGGATGCCAATCCCGAAAATACCGGGATTTTTTGCAAAACAAAATTTAGCTCAGCTAGTTTTATACATATTTGAAAGTTTAATTTTTTAAAGTGGAATGATTCGATGCTCATAGTACACATAAATTGATTCATTTCGATTTTAACACATCCTAATGTTGGTAATAAACCCGCCAGTTAGAAGAGCTGCAAATTTGGACAAAAAATGAGACTAGAAGACCTAATAGAACCTCCTCCGAAAAAATTAATATCAATACATTACAATATTTTTATGGAGGGTGTTTCATTTTTGTACAGTCGAATACAAGTTTAATTTATCCAGATTTTGCATTTCAAACTTAATACAAATCTGAGTAATACCAAGGTAGATTAGTTTGTTCTGAATGTACATGAAATTTTCAATAAATACTACGAATATGTTATGTTCCAAAATTAATATATTTATGTAAAATTCCAAATTTTTTTTTCAAAGAAAAATTTCAAAATTGATGTTCGAATAATTGAATTGGGTTCTGATATAATTATTAGTTCGCATGAAACAGTATGAGGTTTTAAAAAATTGCTTAACTCCAATTTCGGAACTTGATATTTATTATACCCTACACCACTTTAGTGAAAAGGGAATATTGGGTTTGTGCTGATGTTTGTAATGCAGAATAATATTGGTCCTATACCCACCTAAATCATTTTATTAGTCGATTCCATGTAGTCGTCCATGTAAACCTTTTAATCAAACTACAGGAATTCATTCATATATTTTATTTTCTGTAACTAATAGTGTAAAAGCTAATTTAAATATGTAAGAGTGTTCTATCTTATCATATAAGACTTTGTTATGTCGAATTTGCCCCATATTGCCCATTTTTAATATCAAAAGAACCTTACCAATGGGGAATATTTGTGTAATATTTCTTTACCTCTAGCTCTTTCCATTCGGACTAAATCGTGCATTCGACAGACGGTCAGACATGGCTCATATAATTTGAATATAATTTTAATAAAACAGTAAAAAACTCCAAGTAGAGGGATTTTTCTAAAAGAACTACTAAAAATTAATTTAATGGTATAATCGGCAGATTTTTAATTATAAATTTTAAACAGTAGATGGAAAGAGAATTTAAAATTTCGATTTAATCAATTGCGAGTGTTTTGGAAATAGATTCAGCAGTTCGGAGGGACAGTCACTAACTAACCATAATACATACCACTTATGGTGGCCCATAGCCAATTAAGTCCTACAATGAAACTGTCAAGAGCTAGTAAAAAGTAGTCAAGGGATGTTGCAAAAGGTTTCTAAGGAGTCAGTCACCTTATTAGCTCTTTTACAAGTTACTTTACTACTTAAATCCACTTATCCAATGGATAAGAAATTCACACAAAAAAAAATTCGAAAGAACTGCCTTAAACAACTTCTTTAAATCTAAAAGTACATTAGTTATTAATGACAAAAACCATTCAAACAAGATACAACCAGATATCTTTGTTTCCTGTTTGTATCCTGTTTTCGAAAGGTACGTTGGTAACGTGCATTGACTTTTGGTCGAACTCAAATTGCTCGCGTAACCCTCGGGTAAAGGATTTAAAGAATTTAAGAAAAAATTATCGATTAACCCATCAACGCACATAGGTCTAAAGATACGCAATTTATGATCAAAACTCAAATCGCGCAATTACTTTTTTAGTACTGCAGTGTTGAAGTAAACACTTGAAAGATTCTAAAATGGATTTTTGTTTTTTTTTTTTTTTTTTTTGGAAAATGTACTACACATTAGACCACGATAAAACAAAAGTAAAATATTTTTCACAAATTTAAAATATATGTTTCCTAAATGCTGGTATTTTTCTTTTCCAACAGATTTTTTAGTAAAAGAAAGAATACACTAAACATATTACTTATTTAAATTAATGATGATAATATAGATTATACTTGTGAAACGTTAAATATAAAAAAGTATGGCTGATGAAAAAATATATGAGATTAAAAAAATTAAAAAATAATTTGATTCGAATTTGTATGTAGATTTTAATAAGAAATAAAACAAAAAGTTTAAACGTGTTAAAGAATATATTAAAAATCTAAATTAGACCAATGTGTTGGGAAATATTTGCAATCATTTTATTTTGCCATAACTTGCCCGATTAAAAAAATATTTAAACACAGTTTTCGCTTAAAAAAAATTTTTTAAGAATATATTTTTGGTTCGAATTTTTATACAGACTTAAATTAAATTAAAAGAAAGCGGTTAAAAGTGTTGAGAAAAATATAATAAAACAAAATTACATCAATATATTGGGACATATTTGCCGTAAAATTTTTTTAATAAATTTCGCGCGTTTGGTTAAAAATTCACATTTTTTAAAAATAATATGATTTGAATTAGTTTATGGGCCTTTAATAAGAATAAAACAAAATGGTAAGAAGTGTTGAGAAAAATATAATAAATCTAAATTGGACCAATTTGTTGGGAAACATTTGCATTAATTAATTTAAAAAACCTGCCCATTTATTTTTAAAGTTTTGACCAAAAAAAATGATTAGACAGAATAGTGTGAAAATCTTAGTATGTGTATGAGTGCGTGTTAGCATTGCTAATATCTACAGTGAATCAATTAAGTAATTTGCCTATGTAAAATTTTAAAAATTTTAAGGAAAAACTTTATCTGAACAATTATTTTTAGCAAAATAAAGCAATTTGTTTATTGTATTTTTTTAAAGAATATCTTATATTTTAATTTTCTATTATAAAAAGTAAAATCGTTATATTAATTAAGATTTTTGATAAAATGTGAACGTATTGTTAATATTTTGGGTCAATAATGTATTTTGCTTTTTTAGGTTTTTTGTTCATTTTTTAATATTGCTGCATTATTTTATAAAATTTAATAGTTTTATTACTCCTATATATTAGAATAACATTTTTTAGATATTTTAGTAGTGGAACGACTAAATTTGGAAATTTCTTAACCGATTTATTATCCTATATACCTATGAGAATTTATTAAAATTTGACTTAACATGAAATCTATCGTTTCTTTCATTAAATTTCGAAAATAATAAGTAATTTTGAATTGGATACATGATATTTTAGATAATCAATAGATTTGGACCTAGAACAAATGTTTTGTGAGGTATAATCTATATATTATAACAAAAATAATCCGGGTTTTTGTTAATTTTCTATTGATAAACAAAAACTACATTGCGGAAATTCCATCTATTTGGGGAGTATTGTGTAAATTTTATTTAGAATTGTATAATATTGATTCTTATTCAATAACACTAAGTACCATCCTAGCCACTCTAAGTATGGGGACATCACCATATACCACTATAGAACTATTAAATGCTAAAATCTTGATTTTCAACCTCATATTTTAAATCCCTTATTTTATGAATAAGATACAATAGGCGTATTAGGTGAAAAATATTGCTTTCGTTGACGTTACGGTATGATAACCACCTCTATTAATATCTAAATTAGGTATTTTTCTGTACTACACGACAGTTCCTTTTACATTGGTTCCAAGCAACCTAAGGTCTGTTTAGAGGTCTAACTTTAAACATAGTATTCCTCCTAGTTCGTATATATATTTTGAAAAAGATAAATCAGGAGTTCAATAGTTTTTCTTGGATACAAGTTGCCTCCCTTTGGCAGTTAAAGATTTTGAAAAAGCACTCAGTACGTTTTTTTAATAATTCTTTGGAACATTTCATCTATTACTCTATTTTATATTTTTTAATGTTATTGATTAAATTTAATTGATTTACACTTGTTCTAGAAATCTAAACTATTTTTTTATATCGAAATTGCCTCATTATTATCATTTAAACATGTTAAAGCAAATAACATCACATTTTCAACCAATGAGGATATGATTTTTGCAAATCGCAATTGAAAAATATTTAACACTCTTCCTTTTAACAAGAAAACAATAAATTCCAAAAATAATTAAAAAATAATTTGAAAACCCCAATGAAATTAACCGGAATTCTAAATATGCAAAATACTTTATTGACATGCAAATTCTGATGAATAATTATAAAATGCAACAACAAATGCACCAAAATTTGTATTTTAATATTTTTTCTAATTTTTCCCATTTTACACAATCTCTATTTTTAATTGGAAAACATATATTTACTTTTTACCTGTTTTTTTCGAATTTTATTTATGAACAAAAAACTAAATTCTCTTAAAAAAAGGTAGGCAAAAAACTTAGTTGTTTCACTGTATGTACTCATGTAGCTACGTATGTAAAGTATGTAGAAATTACAATTTAATCCTACAAGCCGACAAGCTCCACACAGAAGGCCATAAATTTTCTCGGTTGCGCTGATAATCTTCTTTAGAGTCCGACGTTGGCCCAGTCACATTGGCACCACTTTTTCATATATGTACGTACATATCGCTCATTTAAAACAAGACTAGCATAAAGCAAAAAACTTCATTTTGAGTGGAACGACATTCAATTGTTTGTAACATTTTATAATTATTTTAATAAAATTCAAAGTTGTGAAAAGTAAAACCTGATATATAAATTTGGTGTTTATATGTTTCTCATTTTAATATAAACTAATTTTTTACGTAATAAATATTTTTTTAAATATTGAACATATTTTGCATTTAAAAAATGTCTAATTTTGAATTATACCAGTCTTGTAGTAAATGAGCGATATGTAACTCTCACATCTTAATCACACATAAAACATCCATATATGTGTGTTTACTCTCATTTACTCCAGTTGCATATGAAAAGGATTTTCACTGTGCAACTATGTATCTATTTGGTTGAATAGGTTTATTTTCGTTTTTGTATGATTTTTTTTTAACTTTTCTGTTGCTCGCTCACCTTGAAAGTGGTCTGGTTTTGCGTGTCTATCATTTACTTCATTTATAGTGGCGAGTTCCTATAATATTAAAGGAAAATCATGGATGTAGCTTACGTTGAACGTTCGTTTGTGTGCCGCATATGGTACTTTTGTTTTGTCATTTTCTAATCTTGTATATGGAAGTAGTTAGAAAATAAACTTTTCTTGCATTGTTGTTGTTATAGATTATTATAGTGTTTACGTTTTAATTTTTACCATCATCCGTGGTGATAGGGGGTATATATAATTTTGTCATTCCGTGTGTAATATCAAGAGATATTCATCATTGACCCAAGTACACATGTATATTTTGAAATTTTGACATGAATAAACGATGTCGGTCAGTAAAATTTAAATGGTCATCAATATAATATATGTTAATTACAGGAGGGTATTTAAGATTCGGTATAGACGAATATAGCACACTAACTTTTTTATTTTTTGATGGTGTTATTAGTGTGATACTTCTGCTGTTATTGCTGTTATGAAATTGCTGCCAAGACGAAAAGTTATTGTGTCTAAATTAAGTATGTTATGCGCCCCAATGACAGAGTCAGGACATAAAAGGGATTTATGTAATTGTTATGTAGCAGAAAAAGTGACATCTGCATCAAGTTGTTATTATGATCATACGTATAAATGTATGTTTAACAAATATTTATATTGAAATTGTATTGTTTGTATGCAGAAATAAAAATACATACTTATATATAGATATGTTAATGGACAAATCGATTAACTCCACTTGGAAATAATATTAGTGCTCAAACAATACGAGAAAAATTAAAATTAAGGGAAAACATTTTAATTTGTGATATCATAATATATATTTTTCGAATGTTTCTGGATCAATAATTGGCTTCATGACCAATGTGTTAAATATCCATACATATATCCTCTAGTGGTTTAGAGTATAATTTTTTGTGAAGAAAAAATATTTTTTTTAAAGTACATGTTTGGACGACCCTAACTATTTTTGAAGGTTGGCAACTGTTTTGAAACGGAGATAAGTTAGCGGTATCAGTATTTTGACTTATTTAGGTATTGGTATTTTAGCGTTATCCGTATTATGGTTTATTTCGGTATCGTTATTTTAACGATAACGATTGCCATTGTTTCCGATCGATTCTGCAGATAAAGTTTTTAAAAATCTATTTTCTATTGCAATTTAAGTACACATTAGAACGCATTACGCTGTAAGGAAAGCTAAATCGGTTTGTAATTCCTTTTTGAGCTGGACCGACAATTTTCTTTGGATAGATAATTTTCTTTAGAAGATAAGGTTTGGTCAAAATTACAAAAAAAAAAAATCACACAGATTATTTTTTTATGTGTGTTGTTTTACGCGACAATAAAATAATTCTCATTTGGTTTATGGACGGATCACTCCAGAAAAAGACTTTAATGTTCATAACTGACCTTAAGAAGTATATATAGCAATAAAATTCTACTTAAAAAATTTTAAAGGAGCTAAAATCATTTAATTTTATTAGGATTGGTCCATATAAGGTCCTTTTTAGAAAATGACTTTAACGCTCATTGCAGCCTCATAAATGGGAGTACCGTTTTCTAGAATTTATTAAAAAAAAACTTAAGGTTAGTTTTGCGACAGAATAGAAGCAAATGAGACATTAGGAAAACCAAATTTGTTTAATTGACATATATGTATTTAAAAGATTTCCATACAGTTTACCGTTAACAGTTCTTTTTGTTCTCGGTTAACCTCGGTTTTCTAGAAATGGCCAATTTTCGGTTAACCGAAAAGGCGTTTTTTAAAAAGGAATATTTCGCTAAAAACTGATATTTTCAGTGACTTTTAGAACCTTACTAAATACCTACTAAAAGCTATATGCCATTTAGCTATCTAAAATTACCTAGATTGCTCATTTGTTTGCCTAATTTTCCTGGCGTATTGTAATACACTTTATTTTCATTGGATAAAATAAAGTAGTTCTTTTCTAATTGCTTCGATTTTTTCACAAAAAACATGAATTTGAAATTACCCAACAGAAAATTTATAGCTTACTTACGTAACCAATGTTGTGTGCTTTACTTTGTGTTACTTATAATTTGATTTACTTGTATATAAAATCTGGATATGAAGTTTAAATTTTTAATAATTTTTTTTCTGCATTACATTTTAATATACGAGTGATTAACATTGTATATGAGAACAGAAAATTATAATATAAAAAAATCAAGTGTGCTGTAATTTAATCAACAAAAAATTTTTCATTTGTCGAAAAATATTTTTTGGATCAACATTTTTTCATTGTTTAGATGAATTTTAAGCAAAATTTGTTGCTTAAAGTTAGGATCATGATCTAGTAATGATTGGAATGGCCTTATGCTTATGAATAAATTTGTGGAAACATGTATTTGGGTAGCATTTTTTAAAAGGCATACATATTTAGATACTTCTTAATACACATGTATTTTAAATAGAAAGTTGTTGTAGATATTTTTTGATATACTTGTGTTCCAGCTAGGAAGGTGCTGTAGAACAGGCCATACCCTGTGTAAAGTAAGCCAGAGTGTGTGTAAGTTTGTAAGCACTTTCGAATACAAAACAAGCAACACAATATCAATGTAGTAAGCTATAAATTTTCTGTTGGGTACATTGATATTATGTTGCTTACTTTGTACTTAAAACAAGTATGAAAGTATAGTCGGGCGTGACCGACCATATGATACCCTACACCAGTTATGAATATTAAATGTGATTTATTCTTTATAATAATTCATTGTTCCGATACATTTCAGCAATTTATGGATAAAAATTAAATTTTTGAAAGAGGCTTTATATCGGGGAAGGGGGCAAATATGTATAAAGTTTTGCGATAAAGTTTGGTGAATATATTTATATAATATTTATTTGTTCTGAATTTCATCGCTATATTTGTGTTTATAACATAATGTTGGATATTCAAGTAATTTACTGAAGGGGACTTTGTATGGGAGCTTTATGAAGTTCGGCAAGGTCATCAAGGCTTGTATAAACCTTAGTTGTGCCGCTTTTTATGGATATACAGGTATATGTAACACAATTATGAGCTCAGAAGCCCTTTTCGAGAGGTTATGTTGTATGGGGACTAGATGAAATAATGGTCCGATTTTATTTATATATATATTTATATATATATATATATATATATATATATATATATATATATAGTATATATATATATATATATATATATATATATATATATACTATATATATATATATATATATATATATATATATATATATATATATATATATATATATGTATATATATATATATATATATATATATATATATATATATATATATATATATATATATATATATATATATATATATATATATATATATATATAACATATATATATATATATATATATATATATATATATATATATATATATATATATATATATATATATATTATACATTTTTAGCGTAAATGAACTGAAAGCAGACTTCATTTATTGTTATTAAAGAAATGTTGTGCAATATAGCAAGCCCATTAAGTTTGTGGAATGAAGATTCGAATATTTGTGGCATTATTTTGGTCAATGTTTTTTTGCAAAGAGATGATGAATTTACTGAAAAAAATTAGATAAGTAAAAATATACATGTAATAACAAATTATGTATTTACCGGTAAAGATCAGAAAATACTCACTAGAAAGGTGGTACTTTTTTGATACTATTTGATGTTCAAAAGTACCGTGATACACATGAGTCTTTTTTGATGCTCTGAGGACCACAATTTCAATATCTTATTATCGTACAACCAGCAGTTAATCAACCGGTTAAAATAATTTTTGTATGATAACTTTTTATATATAGTTTCGATAAAAAAATAATAATTAACTTAACTTACAACTTTAAAAATGTATCAACTAAAAATTCTACAAAAACCTCAAATAAAAAAGGCATGACCGACCATATGATAGCCCACACCAGTGTGGATTGGTGTAGTGATGCTGATTGTGTGAAAATGTGGATTATTAAAATAAAAGAGAAGTAACGAAAAAATGGATTCTCCACAAATGTGGTCGTATTACATAATTATGGACCCGGAGGGTAAGGTTGTATGGGGGCTAGGCGAAATAATCACCATTTCCAAACATTTTCAATAGCGTTTCCCATAATGGTTGAATTGTCATTTTTAATAGCATTTGGATCAAAAGAAGAGTATGTGCCAAATTTCATTAAATTATCTTGAAAATTGCGACCAGTAGCGTACGCAAAAGCTTTACATATAGATACACATACGGACAGGCATAACTAAATCAACTCAGTATTTGGACTTAAAAGCAAATGATTGCCTCATATCATATTAAGAACCGGATGTACTAGTAAGAAAATTTACACCCAGGTCTCATGTGTTGAATTTTATATGACAATTGTTTTTTAATTACTCATATTTCTATCGCAGTTATTGGCGTTAAGTTGAATAACTAAATTCATTCTTGATTCTTATTAAGATCGTATTTATTTACATATAACAAATTGCTTTTAATATAACATTTTTACAAAGTATAAAGTCGGAGTAATATATGTATGGTTGT
Source organism: Lucilia cuprina (assembly GCF_022045245.1). Classification (NCBI taxonomy): domain Eukaryota; kingdom Metazoa; phylum Arthropoda; class Insecta; order Diptera; family Calliphoridae; genus Lucilia; species Lucilia cuprina. The sequence goes on along the minus strand of NC_060952.1, from coordinate 47,994,055 downwards.
TATGAGATATTCTGCAAGAAATTATGTAGCAAATATCATCAAATTATATCTAAGAGATTACCATTTAGGGATTCATCATATCAACGTATAATGCCCTTTCTTTCATAGAGGACTGTTTAGAATGTTTGAATATAAATGTGTTTAAGAAATTAGAGTCTTTTAGCGAAAAAAATATTTTTGTACTCTGAAATTCAAAACAATAACTTCTGAAATATTTTTTTATCCCCGACTCAGTATATAACCTGGTGGAGATAATTTAAACACAAATATAAATTGTTTCTGGTGGAGACCAAATAATTCTTTTGATATAATTAATTCGGTTCTCCAACTTCCTATATGTAGGTAAAGTTTGGTTGGTTCATGAGCCAATAGAGCCTGTCAATAAGTGTGCTTGTTGTACCGCCATCCTAATTGAAACGCCAAAAATAATAATAATAAAAGTCAAGTAAATATAATTTATATGGAGCAATTTTTGAAAAAATCAAATAATCTACACTTTTAAAAAGTTTTACAGAAGTTATACATATATGTAATAAGATTTGAGCACTTCTGTGCATACATATTTTCGATTTCAAAGTGTTTTTACATAAACATAAAATGCTTCGTTTGTTGGCCATTGTCTTCGTCTACACACATAAATATACATATTTATTTTATATATACAAAACAATTGTTCAATTCACAATCGATGTTGTAGCGTTGTATGCAGCTGCTACAATAGTCATAACAAAGTTATTGGTATTTTCTATGCAAAAGCTCTATACAACTCTTACGACAATTTTTCATATGTTTTTCGAATTCGTATGAAATTTTAGTGTTGTCAATTGTTTATTTCAGCATATAAATAAAAAAATCAATCGATTTTGTCATAAAAAAACGATAAAGTGGTAACGCAGAATTTACAAACAAACCGCTGTTTACCAAAACTAAAAATTTTATTAAAAACTGTTTAAAATGTGAAATAATGAAAACAATAGAATTTTAAATAAAAAGAAATTAATTTGGTTTATTTTGCTTGTTTAATTAGTTTAATATTATTTGATTTTTGAAACTTTTGACATTGTTTATTTTGATTTTTTTTTTCATTGAGAACATAAACTTGCTGCAAAGATCTGTTCACAATCACTGTTACTACACTTTAGTAGATCCAATATACAACTTTATTGCGAATTGAACAAATGTATGTATGTATGTATGTATGTATGTATGTATATATATATATATATATATATATATATATATATATATATATATATATATAATATATATATATATATATATATATATACTGTGAGCGTCAAAAGAAACTGTACACCAGTGGCAATTATGTTTAAACTTTTATTTTATTATTTTTTTTTATAATGTAACTTAAAATTTTTTTAGTTTTTATTTATTAAATGTACTTCTTAAACTTTTTATTAAAAAACAAAAACAAAACTTTAACAACAACAAAAAATATATAACAAAAACAAATAAATCTTCAAATTCCACGCGTCAAAAGAAACTGTACAACTATTTTGTACAGCAAATAATAAGCAATTTTACTGTAAAAACCTTCCGTTATTTTTTTTATTTTCTTTCATATGACAATTTAAGCAATATTAACTAATTATTAAAGATATTAATAGATTTGGTTTTGTCACAAGCAGTTCAAACAAGGAAACTTTTGTATTTTTTAAAAATGGGCAAACAAACTTCTTTGGATGTTCGTGAACTTGTGTTAAAATTTTACAAAGAAGGCAAATCTTTACGAGAGATTGGTGTAATAATTGGACGAAGTCACAACACTGTAAAAAATATAATTGATAAGTACCAAAAATTTTCAAATTTAGAAAATCGCCCTAAATCTGGAAGGCCAGCTAAACTAAACAGTACTCAAATAAGGTCCATTGTGCGACAAGTGAAGAAAAACCCAACGGAAAGTGCTGTAAAAATATCCGAAAATATTTCAGAATGCTCCGGTATTAGTGTCAGTGCCAGCACAATACGCAGAACCTTACATGCAAATGGACTGCATGGACGAGTTCCAAGAAAAAAGCCATATATTTCACCAATCAATCAACGTCGGCGTCGGAAGTTTGCCAAAAAATACGAAAATCAATCTAATATTTTCTGGAACAATGTGCTTTTTACTGACGAAAGTAAATTTGAAATATTTGGTAAGAAAAAACCATTTAAAATTTGGAGAACGAAAAATTCTGAATTCGATCGGCAAAATGTAATGTCCACAGTAAAGCATGTTGGTGGGTCGGTGATGGTGTGGGGATGTATGGCAGCGAATGGTGTAGGAAATTTGGTATTCATAGAAAATATTATGAATAAAACAGATTATCTCAACATTTTAAAGGACAACTTGGCACAGAGCGTTGAAAAATTGGGCTTGGATCGAACTTGGGTCTTCCAGCAAGACAACGATCCCAAGCATACTGCCAAAATAGTAAAGGAATGGCTGCTTTACCATACTACAAAACAATTGGATCATCCCCCCAGTCACCCGATCTCAACCCCATAGAACATTTGTGGGAACATCTGGATCAACAAATAAGAAAAAGGGAAATTACAAGCAAGGATTCCCTCAAATCAGCTATAATGGAGGAATTGCTGAAAATTTCCCCTGAAGTTACTAGAAAACTTGTGGAATCGATGCCCAGAAGACTGCAAGCTGTAATAAAAGCAAATGACAATCAAACTAAATACTAATTATTTTTAACTAACGTTATTATTTTAATGTAGAAATAATGTACAGTTTCTTTTGACGCGTGGAATTTGAAGATTTATTTGTTTTTGTTATATATTTTTTGTTGTTGTTAAAGTTTTGTTTTTGTTTTTTAATACAGTACAGTTTCTTTTGACGTTCACAGTATATATATATATATATATATATATATATATATTATATATATATTATATATATATATATATATATATATATATATATTATATATATATTATAATATATATATATATATATATATATTATATATATATATGTATGTATGTATGTATGTATGTATGTATGTATGTATGAATGTATGCATGCATGCATGCATGTATGTATGTATGTATGTATGTGCACTTATGTGTTAATGTACCTATTATATATATTATATTTCTTTTATGAATAGAGTAACATCTTTTAAAAATTTCTGGCTTTCATGTTTAAAATGTGTTTTTTCTTTATCGCTTTATACTCCACTTTTTTCTGGTTTTGTGTCCTTTTAGTTTGGTAATGGTTGTTAAAAACAATTGCTTAACTTTACTGTGTACTGTTATACTGAAACAAAGCCGTGGTTTTTTAATACAAATCCTCTGAACAACAGCAACTAAAAGTATGACACAACCGTTTTTTGGCACAGGATAATAAGGGCAAAAACCACGTCGCGACACAATGACTCTCGCCATCATCAGCCAAATTTGTTTTATTTTTTCATTAAAAAAAACTTTTTTTATTCCTTTTTAGAAAATAATTTTGGCTGACTGAAAATATATTTCTTATAACGAAATTTTCATTAGATGAAAAAAATGTCGAAGCCAGGAGATAAAAAAAACAATTAAAAGTTTATTTCATACATACAATATTTTTTAAATCTTTGATAAAATTTAATATTTTAAGTTTTTTTTAAAACGTTAATATCTAAATATCTAGCATGAACCATTAATTTAGCAGGGGTTATGAAATTGATTTTTTATTAAAACTTTATATCCAGCATTAATGTAGGGGACAGTACATTATGCGTACAGTTCTATAGCCCTTAGTAGATCTTTCATTTCATAAAATCTGAAGTAAAGAATTGGGATCGATTTAATTAAGCTCTAAAATCATATTTTCTAGGCCAGTCAATTTTTCTCACATATCTCTTATATTAACGCTTCTATTCATAAAAAATGCTTATTTTGGATTTAATGCACACAATAGTTAAAGCACACTTGAGCCTTAAAAACTATTAATGAAATTGTGATATTCATAAACAAACAATAAACCTACATTAACAATTGGGATGTTTTTTGTTTAACTTTGTAGCACTGTCATTTTATGTGTTAGTGTTGCGTACAATTAGGACAGAATATTATTTGATTCAGTTTTCATAATTTTAGATTTTCTTTCTATAATTTATATTTTTGACGTTAAAACGAACTTTTACGAAAAAAAAGTATATATAAGGATTTAACAAACTTCAAGAACACACCCATTTGTGGTTAATTGGTCATTGGAACGCACAACACATTATAGGGAAAATTCATTCTTCAGCCGCACTGTTCATATGTGGAACAAACTTCCTGCTTCCCGCCACTTTCGATGTGAAAAGGTTTAAATCAAATGTCCACAAACACTACTTCCTCTATCCTCACTCCCTCAACCAATTTTCCTAGTTCTGGTCAAATAAAAAAAATACACATTACTATTGCATACCCTACCACTTTAGTGGGGAGGGTATAATATTTTATTGAAAATGGTTAAGATCGGTCCATTACTTCACTTAACCCCCATGCAACTGTACCACCGAATAGAGCTTGTAAACATTGTAATCAAACAACAAGTCACAATTTTGCAGATAATTCAATGAAATTCGGCACATGATCTTCTATTATACCATTGACGAGCCTACTGAAATGATTAATATCGGTCCATTATTTCACCTAGCCCCCATACAACTGAACCCCCGAATAGAGCTTGTAAACCTTGTAATCAAACTACAGGTCACAATTTTTGAGATAATTCAATGAAATTTGGCACATGATCGTTTATGATACTGTAGTCAAAGCCTATTGAAAATAGTCCCCATAGAACTAAACCCGCCAAATAGGGTTTTTAAGTTCATAATTATGTTTAATATACTCGTATCTCGACAAAAAGCTGCAAAACTAAGTTCTATACTAGTCTTGATGACTTCGATGAACTTTATAATTATAGGGCCTCATTTCACCCCAGGCCCTCTAATAAGCCCCCCATCAAAATTTTACTTAAATATCCACAGTTTTATTAAACAGTAAATGGCTTAAGAATATCTGAGGCAAGGTACAATTCAACTTAAATGCTTTATTATAAAAACTAAATCACATTTTATCCACAGTTTTATTAAACAGTAAATGGCTTAAGGATATCTGAGGCTGGGTACAATTCAACTTAAATGCTTTATTATAAAAACTAAATCACATTTTATGTGTAATGTATTATATTGTCGGCCTCGCCCGACTATAACTTCTTACTTGTTTTTTATATAATTGTTGATAAATTATTGCAAATATTCATAAACTTTTTCGATATATGACCAATTTTAACGCCAACTTATATATTTTTCATGTATAACACTAAACAATTTACACAAATAATTACTTTATGTCATTATATTTAACTAACAAACTATGAAAAAAGCAAATCAAATGATTTTGGCCAACATTGATTGACAGACCAAATTGTCTAAAAATGTTGCAAGCCAATTGGTATACAGTAGTTTTCGTTTATAGTCGTCACTGTTATTGTCAATTTTATTAGATTTAAATGTCTCTGTCGATCAATTTCATAAATCGATATAGGTAAAGGCGTTTAAATAAAAAACTCTTACCTTGAACCTGAAAAAAAACAAAACAGATTTAAGATTAAATTTTAAACTTTTAAAATAATATCAAATTAAAATACATATCGTTATATGAAATCCAAAAAGCCCTAAGTCACATTAAACATTTTTCAGGAGAAGCAAAAAACTGTCTAAAATGATAAATAAACCAAAAATGTTCAACATTTTCTCAAGTTAAGATTTATTCTTATTGACAAATTATTATTTGAACTTACGCCCTTGAGAATGTGTTTTTTCTGCAACCCAAAAGGGCGTAAGTTATATTAAAAAATAGTAAGTTTTAACATTTTTAACTAAATTCAATCGGTTGGTCAAATAAACCGAAACATGGAAGGCATAACGCTTCTTTGTTTTCATAAACATTTACGGAAATTGGATTTTTTTTTTGAAAAAATCTAAAACTGTTAAAATAATCTCTAAATTACAAGGATTCGGTAAAAGTGCCATTTTTGTTTTATTTGATGCCAATTTATAACATTTCACAGTTTCGAAGTTAAAAATTGAATAGAATTTTAAAATTTTAAGGTAATTTTAGAACACAACCTTTTAGAATTTTTCTTCAAATTCTACATGAAGAACTTTGACATTCATATGAACATTTAGAGAATAACGGTCGGACTTTCAATGGGGTCTTGGCGCTTCCTACATGAAAAACTATTAGATTTTGAAAAAATTTTCATCGATTACATTAAAATCTTAATAAACATCCGGAAAAAATTATGTATGAACTTTTGTGAGTCTACGACTATGATGAGTTACAAACGAAATGACAAAATCAGTTTACCCCAATATTAGTGAGTATAAAAAGAAATAATATATCCATAACTGAGTGTGTACGCAATCCGAAAAAACTTTGACATAGACATAAAAATTCGAAATGGAAACCAAACCTTACATTGGATGCACATATTTCATATTAAAAATTTGATAAATATCAATATTATCATAGCTATGCGTTTAGATAGTGAAGAGTTAAAATGCATGCTTGCCCTTTTTTTGAAAATGTCCTAAGAAAAGCTTAAAATTTGCTTTAGTAAGTATCTGTTTCACTTACTGCAAAACTCCATAGAATAACTTCTAAAACAGAAAGCATTCCACTTTTAACATTGTGAAATATAAATTGGTATAAATTGCAAAAAGTAATAAATGATTTGTTTTTAATTATAACAGATCTTTTGATTTAGTATTTGTTTTAGAAAATTAATGTAATTCTTTGTTCAATATTATATTAAAATATGGATACCATTAAAATTTTATTGGAGTATTCGATTATTCGATTATTCGACAAAAATTGTTCGAATTATTCTTTATCTAAATTGGAAATTTTTTATTCGTTCGAAGACAAACAAAAAATTTGCTCGATTAACCGAATAATTTTTATTCGAATTACAACCCTAATATGTATGTATAGCAATATTTTTTAATACATAGTACATATATATTTTTATAAACACGTCTTTGGCCTTGTATCGTCCCTAGTACGTTTAGACTCTTCTCTAGCTGGCAATGACAAATCCTTGAACTGCTTTTACCACAAAACCAATATGAAAATTAACTTTTGCTATGTTTATGTGTGGTATTAGCATTAGTTATCTATGTACATTAGAGTGTTCCGTAAACAACACATTTTGTAGGAATATTTTCAAACATTAAAAAAAAAATAACTAAATTACCTTAGTTCAAAAAAAGTTCTACAATTCTGCGAAATAGATATCCAATATTTAGTAATTTTAAGCTTAGGAAGTGAAAAATATTCCCAATTTTTAGATCGTCAAAACTTTGTTTTACATTACAAAATTTGTACATTACAAAATCTTTTAAAAAAATCTTCAATGTACGGTTAAGGCCCAAATATGCTACACAAGCGGCTTGACAAACATACTTTTTTTATTTCAACTCACACTACACAAACATTGCTAGCACAAACATCGATTTTTTCACGTTTTTGTAGACTTGCAAAGATACAGATGTAAATTTGTATTCAAAATATAAATTTTGTAAAAAATTGGTTATTTCTGAATATAAACAATACAAACGGATTGACAAAAATACAATATGTTTGTGTAAAAATCAATTTTTTTGTTTTTCGATCAAACAAACCGGTTAAAAGGCTTAAAAAATTGCCATTATTTTGTACGTAATTGTATGTTTTTTTTATTTTACTTATTAATTATTAGAAAACAACTTTTTAAGAACTTTTTGACAATATCAAAGTTATTAGAGTTACCAATGATTTAATACACACTTTTTCCATATAGAAGCAGATTTATGCATATGCCCATAGCGCAATATCCGTCAAGATTGAGCCACGGCAGTAGTTAATTGTGCTTTAAACTATTATTTTAATTAAACTGAAAAAATAGATCAAATTTCAAGTCGGTTGGTGAAAGATTTATTTTGTGACCTTTTGGCTAGGTCATGTAAAATTTTATTAGTTCAAAAAAAAAAAAATATTAAGATACCTTCCGTATAAAGATCTCATCAGAAAATTACATTAACGTTCATAACTCGCATAAAAATACCAGTATAGCAACTAAATTCTACATAAATTTAGTTGCATTTAAAAAATCCTTCTTCTTCTTTTCTACTTCTACTTTTAATATTTCAAAATGTACTTTTTTATAATTTGCAAAAAGTAGTAGAAGATTTGTTTCAATTATAAAAAATCTTTTGACTTAGTATTCGTGTATTTCTTTGTTCAAAATAATAATAAAATATGGGTAAAAGGTAGCATTAAAATTTTATTCGAATATTCGATTACATATTCGACAAAAATTCTTCGAATTATTTTTTAATCTAAATTGGAAACTTTTTATTCGTTTGAAGAAAAACTAAAATTTTTCCTCTATTAATCGAATAATTTTTAGTAATCACCCTAATTTACATTGTAAACATTAGAGTATTCAAACGATTAATCGTCGTTCGGTTAATCGATTAATTTTTGACGATTAATCGTTCGAATAAATGAAAATTGTCTATTTTCAAATAACGAATAAACCGAATAATTTCCACCAATTAACCGATTAAGAAAACTCACTATTTAGCAGTAAAATTACTATATATTTTCCACAAAATTTAATATTTTTATAATAAATTTTCTTCTTTTCTTAATCATTTTTCTATAATAAAGAAAATTTATTTGATGATTTTTGAAAAGAAATCATGGAAATAATTATATCGCCTTTATTTCTACAACCAGTTTTTTGGGAACATTGTTGTGTTCTTAAGTACATATTTCTAATAAGTTTTTCAGTAACAGTTATAGTTGAACTAGTGTTCAATGGAACGTATGAATTCTAGAACTCGTTGAAAAACTTAAAAACAGTAATTTCTTTATATAGAAAAAAATTTCACATAAACAGGAATAATTTCTAATATTTGAGAAAAAAACTTAATATAGAATTGAAGTGAATGAAGTGAAAATAATATTTTTGGTTATAAACCGTGCAAAAGTTACTTTTAAACTTGAAAAAATCTATGTGTACAGGAAACTGTGGACAATTAGTATTAACTCTGTGTACTCAATTTTTCATAATCAGCTCTTATGATCCTGTAAAAGGTTTTTAAAGTTTAAAAGACATCCGATTTCAAAAGATGGAATTTCAAATTTATATTAAAAAGTTGGTATTAATATTAATTTTAAATGAAGCTGAGTTCCTTTGCTTCGAAATAATATATGTAATTTATTTCAAATCATCAAGATCATCAAGAAAGAATTGGAAATCTTAATGAAAATTTGTCACAAAAAAATAGTTAAAAGTTTTTGAGTCGAAAATGAAACCTTTTTAAATTTAACTTCTTTTTTTAATAATCCGATTATTAACCGGTTAACCGGAAATATTTCCTATGAGCACTGCATCCAACCATGCATTTGGGCAAAAAATAGTGGATGCTTATATGTATGTATGTACGTACGTACGTACGTACGTATGTATGTATGTATTTATGTATGTATGTATGTATGTATGTATGTATGTATGTAGGTATGTATGTATTAAAGAGTTTAAATCCAAATCATATATGTATGTACAAACCAACGTACATACAAAAAAATACATATTTATAAAAATATTTAAATCTAATAATTTAAAATAAAAACATCATTTTGTTTGGTTTTTAAAAGTATCTAATATGTATACATATTAAGAACCTTGTTTAGTTAATAACAAGTTAGCGTGCTATATTCGTCTATGCCGATTCTTAAATATCTTCCACTAGCAGGCTTCATTTTATAAAAACCCATTTAACATCTAATTTTTAGATAACTTGAAAAAAGTTTTGTTTCCGTAATGAGGGTATAACGCAGATAATTGGTTCATAAAAGCGAGGATGATAATAAAATTTGAAATGTACAAATTTTTAAGGAATCAAAATGTATTTGTAAAATATTATGAGGATCGGTCAATAATCGATTAAATCGAATTTTGATTAGGTCCAGAAAAAATTTTATTCGAAAAAATTAGGAGAATGATTTGAGTATTTACAAACATATTCTGGTCGACCTTTATTCCAACGTCAATAGTTATAATGAACTGAATTCGTTTTAGTGATTTTTGAAACGATGTTAATGTATTTATTTAGTAAATTACGAGTATTCAGCGATTTTCAGAAATACACATTTATGTCAAATTTTATCCCAAAAACTTTGCCAATGTTTATGTAATTTTCGGAAATGGTCCTTATATGGCACTTATGACCAATTATGTACCAAATGGAAAAAATCGTATAATGATTTATGTACATATAATAAATTAAAGTCAAGATTTATTTAAGATTATCTGAAGTGGATTTTATGGGAGTTATGACCAAATACGGGCCAAAATATATGGGCAATTCTACTTACTGCTTAGCGTCAAATTATGGTTTTTAGATACAAAGTTAATGTTGTTTTCTTTTTTTATAAAATACAATTCTTAACACGCAATTAAATAAAATGTACAAACAAAATGACAAAGCCGAAAATAATGTACTTCTATATCAGATTAAAAGAAAGTCATTACTCGAGAACTTCAAAGTATGTAATGCAGTATTAGTCATTGAAAAGTAATTGGTTATGGAAGTAAAACCCATCACCGCGTTTTTGCTGGGATATCATTATAAAAGACTCAGCTTCCACTTTGAAATCTACAGAGAAATTTTAAATAAGTTGAGATTGAACTAGGTTACTGACGTATAAGTGCATTAATGTACGCAAAACCGTTTTTTACCCGTATCTTAAGATTTTGAACGTGTTTGGCAAGTTTTATTTATATTTAATTAAATTATTCGAATAAAAACTTTTATTCGTTATTCGTTCCAATAATCGAATAATTTGAAAATTTAGTCGACTACTCGTATAAAAAAAATATTGTTAGTTTTTATTCGTATAATTTTAAACACGAATAATTGACAACCCTAGTTAATATGTGTATATTATTCTACAGAAAAATAGGCAAAAACAAGTATGAATGTATAGTCGGGCGTAGCCGACCATATGATACCCTACACTAGTCAATATGTATGTTAAAAATAAGGATTATTAAAAAAAATAAAGCATTCGGTTTGTTTTTTAACTTTATTTGGAATATTTTTACTTTTTTTGACACGAATAATTGACAACCCTAGTTAATATGTGTATATTATTCTACAGAAAAATATGCAAAAACAAGTATGAATGTATAGTCGGGCGTAGTCGACCATATGATACCCTACACCAGTCAGTATGTATGTAAGTATGTTAAAAATAAGGATTATTTTAAAAAATAAAGCATTTGGTTTGTTTTTTAATTTTATTTGGAATATTTTTACTTTTTTTTGGCAAAAAAAGAGATTTTTTAAGAGGGCTCAAAGGGGAGTAGGGCAAAATATGGCCCTATCCTTAAAAATGTTGGTAGGGGGAGTTAAGTCTTCTTCAATATTATTTATGTAGAAATTGCGGCCTGTACCTTGCGTACAAGGTTTACATGGACAGCCAGCCAGACGGACGGACATAGCTTAATCGACTCAGAAAATGATTCTAAGCCGATTGGTACATTTTAAGGTGGGTATAGGACGAATATTTTTGTATGTTACAAACATCAGCACAAACCCAATATACCCTTCCCACTAAAGTGGTGTAGGGTATAAATAGCAATGTGTGAAAGAAAGAACCTGAAAAATCATGTGAAAATATTAAAATTTTCAGGTATTAGGTACAATACTTTAAGCAAAAAACATAATATTTTATAGAGATGACCCAAACACTACACACAAAGAAAATAAAATATATTTTACTTGTACTCACACTTACAATCTTTTTCTTATTTTAACATTCTGATGCACCGCGCCATCAGGTTGTCATTGTTATCCCCGTTTGTGACCAATTCATTATATGTGCCAAAATAAACGTATGTATATGTATGTAGATATGGACACTAAATATTAAGGAAAGTAAGACTGGGCAACAAGTTGCATAAAATCACATTCATATGACATTGAAATTTTATCATTAATTTTTTCTGTGTTTTCTTTTATTTCTTTTTTATTGCAAATAAAAAAAGATATTAAAGAGGATATTGGCATGGTGAATCAGATCCAATGCAAAATACTAAAAATAAAATGCAACCAGCCGTAAATGTGGAAGGTAATAAATTTATTGTTGTTTCTACCGCCATGAATGTAAAACCGAAAGTGAAAGTATTCCATGTTCAGTCAATAGAGGGACTTATATAAACTTTACCCATTACTTTACCAATACGTATACATATGTATACATAAGGGTGATTACTTTTTGTTTTTTTTTATGATGGTGGTGATAGAGTTTTGTCATAACTATTTTATTTCGCGTGTAAAACTCAAAAATCTTCATCTGAGACCCAACAAAGTATATATATAGTCCTGGTCTTTATGAAACTCTTAGTTGATTTAGTTATGTCCGTCTGTCCGTTCGTATGTCTGTCTGTATAAAACAATCTCAAGCTTAAACGAATTAGGAAAAATAAACGAAATTTAAACAATATATTAATTATTCTCCTCGGCAGTTTGTTATTGAAAATGATTGAAATCGATTTACATCAAGATACATAAGTATAATTCAAAATTTAATACAAAAAATCGTTTAAACATTCTCATACAATTTTCACAAAATATAATATATTTCAATTTCAAATTATCACGCGTTTGCTTCTTTGCGAAAATAATATAAAAGTAGCTGCTAGAGGGTATTAAATTCGGCTTAGCCGAATATAGCCTCCAACTTGTTTTTAATAAAACTACAATTTTATTTTAAAAAGGCAAGACAAAATATTAAGAAACACAATCTCCTATATTTCTTCTTATTGACCAATTTCATATAATTCAATAGTAAGTATTAAATAAAGGCCAAATATACAGTTATAAATAAAAAAGCGTTCAACAACAACAAATTACAAGTAGCTTAACGCTTTTATTTAGGAATGGGCGAAAGCCAGCATTTTAAAGTGAATCCGATTATACCAAATCTATATATTAGTCAATGTACGAGTCCATTGAATAGGCAATAGGCTATTCTATACAAAAGAGACTAGTCTAAAAAACAAGAAACTACTCTATAGAGTTTTTATACTAGTCTAAAAACTAATTCATAGAATAGTCCCTAGAAATACTTTAACCCCCATATTCACATATTCTTAATAAAATTATTTATGTTTTATTGTGGGAATTTTGTATAGAAAATGTGCGTAATAAACCTAAAATACGCGATTAATATCTTTATGAATACTAGGATAAAAGATTAGTTAAAGGTACTTTCAAACTATAGATTAGTAATTCGATTAGTCAACAAACAACTGGGCAGTCTATTGTATATCTATGTACTAGAGAATAAACTGGACAATATACTAGACTATAAATAATACACTTTGTCTAGCCTATGAAGTTTAGAAAAAAATTTACTAGTCTAAAAAACAAGAAACTACTCTATAGAGTTTTTATACTAGTCTAAAAACTAATTCATAGAATAGTCCCTAGAAATACTTTAACCCCCATATTCATATATTCTTAATAAAATTATTTATGTTTTATTGTGGGAATTTTGTATAGAAAATGTGCGTAATAAACCTAAAATACGCGATTAATATCTTTATGAATACTAGGATAAAAGATTAGTTAAAGGTACTTTCAAACTATAGATTAGTAATTCGATTAGTCAACAAACAACTGGGCAGTCTATTGTATATCTATGTACTAGATAATAAACTGGACAATATACTAGACTATAGATAATACACTTTGTCTAGCCTATGAAGTTTAGAAAAAAATTTACCACAGCAAGGGCCATTTTTATGCTTTTAAAGCAATTATCCAATTCACAATTGATGTCGTATTGTTGAAGCGTTGTATGTCATAAATTTTTTCAAATAAATTTTACGACATAATACGATACAACCGATTGTAAATTGGACAAATATTTTAGTATTTTATGTCATTAAAAAACATACATATTTATCTATAAAGAAATTTTTGAATTGAATATATTTTTGTTTTATTTTTTATTTATTCAAAAACAAATATTTATTAAAAAAATGTATATGATCCAAAAAATTTCTAAGTAAAACAAATTCATATGTACATACATATTCATTATCTTATAAAACTATTTCGGAAAACTATATCGGAAAATATCGGTATCAAAAGATGCTTTACTTGACATGAAATCCCCAATTTGTATATTTCTAACGGTCAATGATATTTAAGAGCACAATGAACTTACTATTGAGCTGATCGTGGTAATAAACTTTGCAATAAACGAGTATTTATTAATAACTTCCTACATACGTTAAATAAGTAAAAATAAATAAAAATGTATATTTTTGCATTTAAAAGAATCCCATTAAAAATGACCTTCAGTCTTGGATGAAAAATATATTTTATTAACGAATACAAACATTTTTGTAACTTTATTATTCAACTTCAAAAGAGATACATTTGTGTCTCATTTCGTTTCTGTTGAATCAATTTTATCTTATAAACGTATCTCCTGCGTACAACTGTATATCTGTTTGTATATTTGTCCGATTCAATTACTAAATATGTCCGTATGTTGTTGTTTATATCTGTATACAAATGTGCTAAGATACGTACATCTGTACATATAAACTTTGTATATAGATATGTATGTAAGTCAGACGAAGCTAAAGGTAGGAGTACAATATAAAACAGGTTTGAATAGCGTTCGTAAATTCAATTACATTAAACCGGTTGTGGATTGTATCTGAGTTTAACAAACATTTCTTTTTTACTTTGGTATCGTTTGCATCAAGGTGTATCGATTATAAGGTGAAGCTATTTCATTTTGGCGCGAATTCATGAATATAGAATTTGGTAGCGTAGCTAATGTTTTTATGTGGAGTTTAACCGCTTAGGGCAAAATTTTGATGAACAAAAAACAATCAGCTGTTCAATTAACTTAACATTATTAGATGCACATTCAGTGTGACCATTTTAGCGCTTTTATACCCAACATTTTTATAACACATCAAAATATTGATCATAGATCCACAAAGGGCTTATTGCAGTAACTCGAAAAATGAAATTTTGAGTAAATCGACATTAAAGTTTAAAAAAAATCTCAAAAATTGGATTTTCTAAATTTGTGCTTTAAAGACGCTTAGATGCCATTGTTTTAGAAAAAAACAATAATTGAATATTTTTATTTTCAAAAAACAAGTTCTAGTACATTTTAAAAGTGGTTTATCATGTTTGTTTAGTTAACCAATACGACATTTGTATTTTTATATATAATATATATATATATATATATATATATATATATATATATATATTATATATATATATATATATATATATATATATTATATATATATATATTTATATATATATATATATATATATATATATATAATATATATATATATATATAATACATACATATATTATATATATATATATATATATATATATATATATATATATATATATATATATATATATATATATATATATATATATATATATATATATATAAATTTATATATATATATATATATATATATATATATATATAAATAAATATATAATATATATATTTTATTTATATATAGTATATATATATTATATATATATATATATATATATAATTATTATATATATAAATAACAAATTAAAAAATTTGTCTAGGATATGAAAGATAATCAACGATTTCTGCGAAAACTGTCTTTTTGTTATACTATGTTTTTTTAATATTCCAAAATCAAGCACATTCCTTACATATTGGAGAATAACAATTTCAGGAGATTCTGAAATAAAAGGCTAAATCCGACATTAAACAAGTATTAATGTATAGTCGGACATAACCGACTATATGATGAATGATTTTTTAAAATTCGAATGTTTAGGGGCTAAAAACGGCTAAATTCGGTAATCTCATATCTCCTAAGCTTAAAGCTTATCGTCGTTCATTTAAAAAAATAAGCGGACAGGTGTCTGTTACTTTTTTTCAATTTCGGCCCCTTTACGAAATAAACGGGTAAAAACTGTATTTTTGTATTTTTTTGCACCCATTGTATCTTTTCAACCAGTGAACAATCAAACAATATTTTTGACTCCTTCATAACTTGACGAAAAAATAAAAATATAAATTTAGTACTTTTTGGTTATTCGGATGTTTCAGGGGTGAAAATTGTACCTATTTTTGGTACTTTTTTCATAAATCATTAATTTTGCTTTTTTAACTTATACATATAAATACGGGCTCCCACTACGATGTTGCAACATTTTGGAATAGAATTTTTATTTCGTTAATGGGTAGAAAAAAAGTACCAAAAAGGGAAAAACGGGAAATTTGATTTTATTCAAACACAATGATCCAATTTAGATAAAAATTTTAGATTTAGAAACACTAAATATGCTAATGAGGTGTTATTTGGAACCCCGTTGCCTAGTGATATTTTTGGGTACTTTTTCATTCTTTATCTGGCACTTTTTGAGTTTTCTTTGATATTGAAATCGAAACATGAAATTAATAATTAAGGGACTTTTCGGTACTTTTTCGTTCTGCACAGGTATTTTTTTGAGTTTTATTTAAAATTAAACCTAGAAGCATGAAATTAAGCATGTAGAGCCCGGAGTAAATGAGAATCTATAAAAGGGGACTTTTTCGTACTTCGACTGGTACTTTTTGAGTTTCCTATTAAATTTAAACTAGAAACATGAATTTAAGCACGTAGAGCCCGGAGCAAATGAGAATCTATAAAAGGGGAGTTTTTGGTACTTTTTCGTTCTTCAAAAGGTACTTTTTGAATTTCCTATAATATTGAACCTAGAAACATGAAATTAAGTATGGATGGATTAAGTGAGAACCTATAAAGGGGGACTTTTGCTACTTTTTCGTTCTTCAAAAGATACTTTTTTGGTTTTTTGTAAAATATTGAACCTAGAAACGTGAAATTGAGCCCAGATTAAGTGAGTAATTATAAAGGGGACTTTTTGGTACTTTTTCATTCTTTAAAAGGTACATTTTGAATTTTCTATAATATTGAACGTAGAAACATGAAATTTAGCATTTAGAGCCTCTATTAAGTGAGATCCTATAAAAGTGCAGTTTTTGGTACTTTTTCGTTCTTCAAAAGGTACTTTTTGTGTGTTTATATAATATTGATCCTAGAAACATGAAATTAAGCATGTGCAGTTAATTAGAATCTATAAAAGTGGGCCCTTTGGTAGACATAAAACTAAGCTATTAGGGACTTGAGTGAATGAAAATTTAAACTGGAATATTTTCTGGTACTTTTTTGTTCTTTAATTGGTACTTTTTGAATTTTCTGTAATATTAAACTTAGGAACATGAAATTAAATAAAATAGGTCTTTTGGTACTTTTTCGCACTCCACTGCTACTGGTTCTTTTAGAGCTTTCTAAAATATTGAATATATAAACATAAAATTAAACACGCAGTATCCTAATTGAACGAAAATTGAAAAAGGATACTTTGGTACTTTTTTGTTCTTTTACTAATACTTTTCAATAATATTGAACCTAAAAACATAAAATTGGACATGCAGCTTCATGATTGTATAAAAATCTGTATGCGATTTTTTAGTTTCTGGTTGAAAAATAAACATGCATCATCTTTATTTAATAAAAATATATAAAAAGGCACTGTCTGGTACTTTTTCGTTCTTCAACTGTTTTTTTTTTTTTTTATTATCTGTAATATTAAGACTAAAATCATAGAATCAAACTTAAAGAGTTCTCTAAAAGGGGAATTTTTGATATTGCAGATATATATACATTTACAATAATATTTATTTTATTCCATTACGATGAGTGTAGCGAAGCACACTGGGTATAGCTAGTGTACATATAAAAACAGTTATTCATGTACATATAAAAATAGTTATTCATTTACTTTTAAATTACATACTATATCATTTTAAAAGTTAATGAATAACAGATTGAATTCGAATAATATTCTTCTTAATGCTTCAGCTGTGTTAAATTGTGCAAAAAATTGCAATTTTATTCATCGGACATAGACAGCTGAAAGTAGAGATGTGGGCGTGAATTAATACATTGTATTCATGGCGCAAGGATTTAATACAGTTATTTTATATTCATATTGACCAAAATTTATGAAAATTTAAGGAAAGATTTGTCAACAATTAACACTCCCTTTGTTGAAAACACTGTTTCCAGTCCTCATTCCCAAATAGTTATTTTCTATCCCCATAAATTCTGCCACGTTTATAAGTATGTTTAATATACGTACATATAAATACATATAAGTCTAATATACATATACATATAATAATATCTTAGCACTACAATGCAATTCTGCATATATCTTGGTATTCTGTTTAAAATTTCACGTGAAATTTTTAAAAACTTCATACAAAAAAAATTGTAATGAAAATTTTATGGAAAAATGTTTCTGAATTAGTACTCTGTATCATGATAAAAATATGAAGGTAGTGTCATTCCGCTCTCACAAAAAAATTTTTGAAGTTTGCTGGTATTTTCTGAAATTTGTTTTTTTGTAAACATAAAAAGTCGTTGCCACATGCATTAAAGGGGAAACAGTTTTAAGGCTTTTGTATTTTTTATGTGTAATTTATAGATATCAAATTAGTGTATAATATTATCTCATTCCGTTTGTAGCACATGGAGTGATTCATCTAAAACCCAAAAAATAAAAATTGGCAATTTCGTGTCAAGTGACCCAACTTTTAAAATCGATGGCTTACGATTTGGATGAAATTTGCACCAAGGTTAGTACTATTAAATGGTAAACCAGACACACATTCTCAGCTCTATCGATCAAGAACTGCCGGTGTTAGAGGGAGTTGGACATTTTGGACATACAGGGTTTTATTCAAATGACTGTAAGTTATCAACTATCGGCGCGCAGATGATAGTTTATACAATATCCTTTAAGGGCTTATAGTCACAGTTCTTGACCAACAGAGCTGAAAATTTGTGTCTGGCCTATCCGATAGTACTAACTTTGACTCGTATACAATGGGTCCTTACAAGATTCTAATACAGACATGTCCGTATGTCTGTGGACCATGTTGTTATAAAATAAACTACTAAACGGATCATGTACTATATGTATATATGTACTATAGCGGCTTCGGTCGATAGTAGCTGACCCTTAAAACTGGTAATTACAGTCTCTTGTAGCTTTAAATCACTTTGGTGGCCGTGGCAATGTAAATCATGGTAGATTTTTAGCGATATCTTTTTTTTTTTAATATTATTTAGCTCCTTTGATTTTATTTTTTATATTTTCAAAAAATTCTGTGAGAAATTATTTTATATTTGACTTTTCAATAAACAATATATGTAGTATTTTGGAATGAGTATGGTAGCTCGATTTTATAAAATACCAGCAAACGTGAGAAGGTTAATATGGCGACAAAAAGAGAGAATGACACTACCTTGATATTTTTACCATGCTCTGTATTATTGAAAAACATGTGAAATGTTTCTAGCAACATTTTTTCAATTGTATAAAATAATATAGACTCTAGTTCACGTGAAATTTTTAATAAAAGTTTATTTACAGGACTTTAGTTATTGGAGATAATGTGCCGTCTAGTATCCATTAAATATAACGTGATATTTTATAATTTGGATGCAATTTTCATTCATAAAATGTTTGTTATAAAATAAAATTAACAAAAATAATTTTTCTTTTTAATTTATTTTTCAATTTAAATGTGTCAAACAAAAAATAAACATTTGGTTCTATTTTCTTATATTTTCTTATAAAAAACGAGAAATTTTATTAAATTGGTGCTGGTCAGTTGGTACATAAAGGAGTTGTCATATATTAGTATTGTAGCTCCAACCACTTTCACCTCTGATTTCAAACCTACATAGTTGCATTAAAACGCACTTAAAAATTTTCAAATGGGATATAATCTTCACTGGCACTGCTGTCATACAATTTCCATTCGCCAAAGATGTTGTTTGGTTAATCCTCCAGCAACCAACTACATTTATTAATTGCTTTTCATAAATTTCTTGGCATGGGTAGTGCCATTGTATTCAAGCGAGTACACCAATATTTAAGCTTTTAAAGATAAACTTAAAAATTTATTTATAATATATTTGTTTAACAAAATCCTAATGAGCTGATCTTGTTTCTTTAGTTTTTTGTAAAATTCTAATCCATTTATTTAAAAATGAAAAAGTTTGGTATCAACCTGCCAATGTTATGTTCGACTACGCCGAATCTTAAATTCCTACTGCTCCCCTATAAACGCACAGTAATGTGCGCCAAATTAGTTTTCTGAAGGGTGACTTATATGGGGGAAGGGTCAATTATGGACCGATTCTCTTAAAACTAGAGATTTGTGCCCATAAAAAACTTATTTTGTCAAATTTCAGCGCGATTCTAGTGCTAGTAGTGAGCGTTAAAGTAATTTTCTGAGAGGGCCTTATAGGGGGGTAGGTAGGGTTGCCAGATTCCGATTCACAAAAAGCTAGACGTTGGGTTTTAAAAAGCTGGACAAAACAAAAAAAATTTGGACATAAAAAAACTGAGAAAATGTTGGTTTTGTATAAATAATTTCACAGTGATACACCAAAATATGTCATATCGCGACTCAACACTACCTATATCTCTGGACATTTTATGCAAATATATACTATTCGACATTCCATAACCAAAAATTCTATAAAATATAATTTGTTAATAATTTTGTTTTGACCATATATCCGAATTTTTACAAAGTTTTCAGAATATCAAAAAAACATTTTAATTTAGGTGTTAATTTGACATATAGCGATACTTTAGAAAAATATGCATCTTCGCGGATTTGTTTACTAATATATTTAATAAATATTTTGAAAAATTACTCAATTGTTTACGCGCTTTAGCGCAATTCAAAAAAAAACTCCGTAAAGGACTTTTTGGAAAACAGTTTTTATGTTAAAAATAGTTCCCATTTAAGCACAGATTTGATGATTTCTTTCGAAATATGAGTTAAGAGACTTTATGGGGTAAATATGCCCCATTCGCTACACGTTATTATACCAATTATAATAACGTGTAGCGAATTAAGCATTGCATCCATAACTTCAGGGCTATTTACCTGTGTAATGGCAATCATCCACATTCGCAGAAGAACTGGCTAAAATTAAGAACTTAACAAGATAAAATAAAACCTCGTTTTCAGCTTTATCCATTAAATCTAAAATCTAAATAAAGAACTAAAAGTCGCTCCAAAGGTATCAAATATTTGCATATATTGCGATTATTGATCGTCGTACGATTTTAAAGGTTATTACAACTCTTGTATTCATTTTCCTTAGCTATGTTACTTAAGAATATTAGTTAGATTTATACTAATAAATATTTTTTTTGGAATTTCGACTTATTATCACAGCATCTGTTTATACAGAAATTGGTCTAGAATTGCATTTTTACTTTCAATTTTAAATTTAATTTTGTGGACTTAATTTACTCCCACCAAATTTCATAAAAATTGGAATGGTTTTTTCATATAAGTACCATAAGTGCTTTATAAAAAGTTCCTATAAAAATATTAAAGGAAGGACGGACAAGATTTGTTCGCCCCATAAAGTGACTTTAAGCTCATCAGTGCGCCAAAAGGTAGTAGTAATAATATTTAAAACAGAGACTTTATGTATTATTATTTCAAAATATTACAATTAAATGAATTCATTGCATTCTTTACAATTTACTTATCTAAACATACATTTTTTCGGTTAAGTTTGTCAAATAAATACTAAAAACAAAAGAAATTATTGCCAAGTTGTTGTAGTATACTAAAAATTGTATATTTGGCTGGACAAATTAAATTTTAGCTTGAAACTGGACAAGCACCAAAAAAGCTGGACAATCCAGCCAAGTCCAGCCGGCCCGACAACCCTAGGAGTAGGGTAAATTATGACCGAAATATTTATTTTGGACTTTGACTTATTATAGGCCGATTTTGCCCATGCAAAAAAATGTAGATGAATGATTAGTATATCTACAAACATATAAATATTGACGAATACTTAGTTTAGCGAATTCGGAAACATATGTAAATAAGATTTAATAAACAGACATAAATTTTAATATAAGATTCTTTATTTATGGGATAATTTTACTAATAAAGTGAGAAATGGAATTCTTTGTAATGAAAATTTCCTTAAAATACTTAGAATTTCACATTGATTAAAGTGGGGATCTAATCCCTAATTGTTTTTTTATAAGAAATAATTCATTTTCGAAATGAAACAATTTTACCTTCCTTAAACAAAAAATAATTTTTATAAATTTTTTTCATAAAATCTTTATTATGTGGTATTAAGTGATTTTCAAAAGTAACGCTTGTATGGGTCAAATTGTGTATCGATCGAGAAAACATTCTGTATAATGAATTACATATTATGTAGAAATTTATTCCGAAAACTTCAATTGTCAATGTGCGCTTGTCATTTTTGAAAAAAAATATTTTGTTATGAAATGTGTGCGATTAAGTGACTTTTGGAATGACCAATAATGGAACGATTCGAAAGAAAATTGGTGGAATGGTGTATATGTACAAACATATTCAGTTTAATTTAATCCCGATAACTTTGTGGTTCAATGAAATATTTTCGTTTAAATGTTTTTTGTTAGTGGACTTTTTATGGGAGCTATGACCAATTATGGCCTATTTGGGAAAATTTTGTAAAGTGATCTTATCAATGAAATATGTATATGCGTTAAAGTGATATTCGTTAGTGAATCTTATAGGGGGGTATAAGCAATAATAGACCGATCCGTAAAAAATTTGGAAGAATAGTTTATATGTATACAAAACATACTCAAGTTGAATTTTCTCATATATAAATAGTATATAAATACAGAACATATTCGTGTTGAATTTTATCTTGATAGCTTTGTTTAACAATGAAATATGACCGTTTAAGTGACTTTCGAAAGTGTACATTATATGGGAGGTATAACCAATTGTGGACCGATTAGAAAAAAATTTTGCAGAGTGATTGATACATATACAGAATACATTTGTGCTGAATTTTATCTCGATAGCTTATTTATTAATGAAACATGCCCGTTTCAGTAATTTTCGGAAATAAACCTTATGTGGGAGCAACGACCAATTGTGGACCGAATCGAAAAAAAATTTAGTAGAGTAATTTATGCGTATATTCATGTTGAATTTCATCTTGATAGTTTTATTTATCAATGAAAAATTACCGTTTAAGTGATTTTTGAAATTGGGATATATGAGCAATTGTCGACGGATTATA
>NC_060952.1:47969616-47970650 GCF_022045245.1 Lucilia cuprina | reverse complement strand
CTTCCGGCCATCTGGAGAAACGATCAATTATTGTCAGTATGTGAGTAAATCCTTCAGATTGTGGTAATGGACCGACTAAATCCATATGTATGACCATAAATCTCTGTGTGGTTATTAGGAAGTTACCAGGTTTACTTTTATTGTGTTTTGTAATTTTTGTTTATTGGCAAGACTGGCAGGAATTATTCCACATTCTGCAATCTTTGTTCATTTGTGGCCAAACGAAACGTTGAGATATCAATTTGCGTGTAGCCTTAATGCCAGGATGCGAAAGATTGTGAATCATATCAAAAACTGGTTTTCTATATTGTTGAGGTAAATAAGGTCGAATTCTATGTCTTGAAACATCACAATATATTTCTACATCACTACCGGGTAGTTTATACAACTGAAGTTGAAGACTGGTTGACGATTTCAAAAGATCTTTTAACTCTTCATCAGTATTTTGCGATTCAGAAAGCTTGGTATAGTTTATTGATGATATATCTTCTATACGAGATAAAGCATCAGCAACATTGTTGGATGAGCCGGATATATGGACAATATTTGTGGTGAATTGTCCTATAAAATCCAAATGTCTTCGCTGCCTGGGTGTGGCTTTTAAGGGATTTTGAATAAAAGTAAACGTTAGTGGTTTATGATCAGTGAATAAAGTGAATTCTTTTGCTTCTAATAAATACCGGAAATGTTTAATGGCTTTGTATGCGGCAAGCAATTCACGATCATATGTACTGTACTTACATTCAGCAGGGCTTAACTTCTTTGAAAAGAATGCAAGGGGTTGCGAATTACCATTTACTTCTTGTTCCAGGACAGCTCCAACGGCAAAGTCTGAAGCATCGACCTTCAATGAAAGTGGGGCATCTTTAACGGGATGGGCTAACATTGTTGCATTAGCTACCTGCATTTTACAGGATTCAAATGCATCTTCAGATTCTGTATTCCAGTTCACTAAACGTTTATCGTTTTTAACGGAACCTTTGAGATACTCGTTAAGCAATGTATGATGTTTCGCAGCATGAGGAATGAACCTC
>NC_060952.1:47966701-47969516 GCF_022045245.1 Lucilia cuprina | reverse complement strand
TATACTTGAAATTAAATTTTGCTCTATTTTATATTTTATTCTTTTAGCATCAAGTCAAGAGCATGCTCATGTCAATAGTCCACCCATATTAATTGTGCCAGATCGCAATTGGCGAATATCGGAAACGGAACCAGTTGGCCAAATAATTTCACGAATTCGTGCAGATGATTCAGAAAATGACGAGTTAATATTTGGATTGGAACCAGCATATAAAGGAACAGTTAATCCATTTCGCATTGATCCAATCGGCGGCGTTGTTTATCTAAATGAAAGTCTTATCGGACGGGTAAGTACATACACAAATATGTATGTTTGCCTAAAACATTCTTTGTTTATCTAAATGAAAGTATTGTCGGGCTAGTATAAAATTTTAAAATTATACCATAATTATACAAATCCAGAACCTTTTATGAAAGTATAATTGAACAAATTCATAACTTTCATGTTAAAACTAATCTATGTATATATACATATATGCATATAAGAACATATGTACAAACATACATATGTAAATATTTGCTGTGTACTATTATACTTTACTACTTACTATTCAGTTAATAGACTGTTAATTGTTTTTCTCTATATTTATTTAAAGGGTGGGGAAAACTTCTTCCTCTATATCACTGTTACGGATGGACAATTGACCGCAAAGAATGAAGTATTTGTTAATATTTTATCAGCAAAAGATAACCGAGGTCGTGGACCGAGACCACCGCCTCCATCCATATCAAATGTTGTACAGAATATTTCACACTTTTTACCATCCTTTGATCGTTTGCCAGGAGTACAGTCCATCCGTAATCAGCAGCCAAACAGAAGACCATCTAATATTCTGCCACCAGGTTTTAATAATATTTATCCACCACCTGTGCTGAACTTCAACCCAAATCAACAGCTGCCAATGTGGCCAACAAATAATGTAGATGAGAATAGCGATGAACAGGATAATGATTATAGCATTGAAATGACAACCGTGAAAACGGCAAACACAACGTCGGAGACCTCAAGTCGCACAATATTAACACCCATCAGCCATCATGGCACAACGTCATCAGAATCCAAGAATGTAAGCAAGATTGAGTCAACAGCTACAACAAATTCATCATCAATCAATGGTGGAAAACAGGAGAAGGAGGACACGAGCTTTACATCGCATTCAACAAATTCTACCACAATATTTTATGGTTTCAGATCACAAATGATTCCTCTTGTTTTGACTGCTTGTGGGCTCTTTGTGGCAGCTGCTTTCATCATTGGATTTTTGTATCGCAAACGTTTGTGTGCTTTTGGTAAAACATTGAAGAAAAAATCTAAAGAAGAAATGGCCAAAAAGTCGAATCAAAGCAATTTAAGCAGTAGCAATTTGACAGATGACAGTCGCAATTCAATGGTTCTGCAACACTGGAACGGTCCGATGGCTTATGGCAATCGTTATGTTCCATGGGAAAGAGATCAACAGCCACAACAACAACTTCATATACAACAGCAACAACAGATAATGCAACAGTCAATCGTAAGTACTTATTCAAATAAATTGAACAGTAAAAAAATAAATTATAAAATATATATTTGGGCAATTTCGTGTCAAGTAATCCAACTTTAAAAATCGATGTCAATCGATAGTAGGTCAGGCACAAATTTTCAGCTCTATCGGTCACGAACTGGCGGACTTAGGGTCAATGTTGTACATTTTGGTCATACGGGATTTTATTCAAAAGAGTGTAACTTTTCAGCTTTTGGTCCTAGAAAAAATTGTTCAAACGAGTTGAGATAGTTATTTCTTCATTCTACTAACCTTGGTCAAAATTTCATTCTAATATATTTTGTGAGTTAGGTCGCTTGACACGGAATTGCCCATTTATAAAAACATAAAAATTTTATAAACAATTGTTAGTGTAACAAATACAAACGAGAGAAAGTAAACAAAATATAAAACAACATTCATCTATGTCGAAACTTATATATTCGCAAATTTCGGAAACAGGTCCTATATATGGACTAGGGATCAATATATTGAAATTACAATCCTGGTGTTTTTTTTTAGATTGGATTTACATAAGTTTTATTTCATGTTTAAAAAGAAAACTGCTTTTTGTTGTGCAAATAACACCGAGATGATTTCTCCAAGGTGCTCTAAAGAATTCAAAGTAAATAGGTTTAGAAAATTTTTAAAATATTTTTTTATCATGTTTTATCAAGATTTCATAATTTGAACATGATTTATTGACAATAAAATGATTTTAAGTTAATACGTTATACAGAATGAGATGGAGTGTTATTCCGTTTGTAACACGTAGACATATTGGATACTCTAGATCATTTTTATATTCTAAGACGATTTAGTCCTGCCTGACTGTTGGCGTTGTAAATGGTCTAAGATTTCACACAGTCATTGCACAAGTGAGTAAATGTAAATTTTTCATTTGATTTAAAACTTCTTTTACTACAATATTTTTTTCTGCACAGACATAAACATTTAGAAATTGTCAAAATATTTATATAACTGTCAGCAAAAATATTTGCATTTTCACTTAAGAAACAAAAAACAAGCAAAGAAACTACATATATAAGATTTGAATGGTATATAAAAAGATATGAACAAAACTATTTGATTTATAACCCAGCAAAAACATTGTAATGGCTTGAACTTACTCATCAAACTACTTTTCAATGACTACTATATACAGTCTGCATAACTTAGAAGGAGTTTAATGATACAAAAATAATATAATATGTATGTACTTACTTTACATCCTTTAAAAAAAATCTTAAATGAATTTATAACCTTCCTGCAATTCCGAATACATTTCACCTA
>NC_060952.1:47959360-47966601 GCF_022045245.1 Lucilia cuprina | reverse complement strand
TTTTTTCTAAAAAAATAAAAAACTTTTTTGCCAATCATTTATAAACTGGTTCTATATCAACAAACATCTACATGAGACAACATTAGTGTTGCAAGTTGTACATTACATCGCTACTTATTTGAGCCAAGCCTCCATACAAACCCCCCTTCAAAAAATATCTTAAACGTCTAAAATTCACTTGTAACCATTAGGATCGCGATTTTTGTAATGATCGGGCTTCATTAGACCCTATCCCCCAAACAAACTCCCCTTCAGAAAATGACTTAAAGGTCAAAATTCACTTACAAACACTAATAACACTTTTAAATTCTACATAAATAATATTGAAGAAGACTTAACTCCCCCACCAACATGTTTAAGGATAGGGCCATATTTTGCTTAACTCCCCTTTAAGCCCTCTTAAAAAAATCTCTTTTTTTGCCAAAAAAAAAGTAAAAATGTTCCGAAATAAAGCTAAAAAAATAAACCAAATGCTTTATTTTTTTAAATAATCCCCATTTTTAACATACATACTGACTGGTGTAGGGTATCATATGGTCGGCTACGCCCGACTATACATTCATTCTTGTTTTCTTTTAATTAATTTAATGTTTGTTGAATTGCTGACAGGGTACTTATGCACATACATCTAAACATATGTATGTATTTGTTAATGACTGCACTTTATAAACAAGGACATGGCCAATACAATTCTTCATTTTTATACCCTACACCACTATAGTGGGGGGTTTGTGCTGATGTTTGTAACATACAAAAATATTGGTCCAATACCCACCTTAAAGTATACCGATCGATTCAGAATCATTTTTTGAGTCGATTAAGACATGTCCGTCCGTCCGTCTGTCCGGCTGGCTGTCCATGTAAACCTTGTGCGCAAGGCACAGGCCGCAATTTTCAAGATAATTTGATGAAATTTGGACCAAGCATGTTTTTTGGCATAAGGACGAAGCCTATTGAAAATGGTTGAAATCGGTCCATTATTTCACCTAGACCCCATACAACCGTACCTCCCGATTTGAACTTTTTATGCCATAATTACGTCAAATATTCTGCTATCTCTTTAAAAATTGGCACAAATAAGTTTTATATAAGTATAAATGACACTGCAGATTTTCGTAAGGATCGGCCTATATTTGACCCTAGCCCCCATACAAACACCCCTTAAAAAAATGACTTAAACGTCTAAAATTGACTTGTAACCATTTGTATCGCAATGAAACTCAACAAAACTAACTGTTATTTAGAAATATATCCTTTTTCCAAATTAACCGAGGATCGGTCCATATTTGACCTATATAAAGCCTCATTTAGAAATTTTAGTTTTTTATCAATAAATTGCTTAAATATTTTGGAATTATTGGTAATATTCAACATAAAACTTTCTTTATAAAAAATAAAAATTTTATAAAAAGTAAAAATTTGAAAAATATACTGATGGTGTAGGGTATTATATGGTCGGCAATGCCCGACTATACTTTCCTACTTGTTTGGTTTATTTCCGTGTAGGTTCCACCGCTTCAGTTTGTAGGCAATTTAAAAGAGTGTGAAAAAAAACAAATATCAATGATTGTTATGTAGTTTCTTTGAAGAAAACGTTGAGACAAGGACATAATATTTTTTCAATAATTAAACACAAAAGAATATGTATGTCCATATGTACGAACATAATCTGGTCCAATTTCGATGAGAAAATAATAACTAATTTCACGTTTAAGAACGAACATACCGTAATACATAATGTCACCTGAAACGTCCCTAACTAACCAACAATTCAAAATCGTTTTTATTTTTGATTCTATATGTATGTAATATTCTAAGTCATATTCTAACTCATCTAAATACATATTTATATATTAGGATTGAATGAAAAAAATATTTACTTTTTTTAAAATAGTTTTAAACATGAATAATTAACAACCCTATAAGATACGTATTAATTAAGTTGTGAAAGTTTAATTTTGCTTTCGTGATAAAAGTGGTATCATTTAGTACATGGTTTCTACATCTATGGAGCTAATTTTCGTCAAGTCCATAACAGATTTATGTGCGTTTTAAAAGGGAATTGACCAATTCGCAGAAGAATTACATACCATGTCGGATTTATTCGGATATATTTATTTTTATATTTATGAAGTATATGTGACAAAGTTATGTATGTGGCCCTTTTATGAGAGCTATATCAAATTATGAACTGAACCGCATTTTTTTCTTTTTTTTCAAAATAATTTGTATATATACAAAAAGTTAATATTTATAGCGATATCTATTCTTGTAAATGAAATACGTTCAAGAAAAGAGTAGTTATGGGACTATGTATTTAGAAAAAAACATTTAAGTACAATATAAAAAAATTATTTATAGACACAAAACATATTTATTATTATTCCAGTAACATTAATTCTTAATTAGTTATGTACATTTAGTGATTTTCGGAAGTGAACCTTATATGGAAGTTATGACTAATTATGTAACGATCGAAAAAATTTGCAGAGTGGTTTATATGTACTTTAAACACATTCATTCAGTAATGATATATGTGCGTTTATTTGGGAGCTATGCCTAACTATGGATTAGTTTTGTGATTTTCGGAAGTGGATTATGCTGGATCTACAGTTTTGAGTTTGGACATAATTAATCCTTGCTAAATTAAAAAAAATGTGCAAAATTCATTACTCGAAAGTTAGGAAAAGATGAAAATAGCAGCATCAAATGAGAATTGGTTAAAGTCCCGAAATATACATATACATACGTACACATTGTTTGGTCTCACATAAATATTTCTTGGTGGAATAAAAAACTTGGAATAAAAAACTTATATGTATCCTATATCATCACTTATATTTGTGATAGAATCAGAAACTGACTAACTAGCTAACTTCAAAATTACAAACTAAAATATAAAATTTACACATTATACCTTTCATTCTGATCCAAAAAAAATACACATGTGCTTGTTTGAGTTGCTAATGGTAATTTTTATATTAATATTTAATTTTCAAAAGCCCTTTAAAAGAAAACATGTAAAAAATGTTCAACATATTTTAATATGCAAATCCTATAGCAATTCGTACGTTGTTTTACATATACATTGTTTACATTTTGTACCAAAAGCTTAAATTTATTTATGACAGTCTCTGTGCAGGACTTTGTAGTCCTTTTATGCAACCATGATGTAATATTGGGTCATTCATAAAATTGGCATGCTGTGAAGCAAAGAGAATATCATAATTTCCTTTTTTGTAAACATTATTAATTTAATTATTGTTTGTGCAACCAATAATATAAAGCAGAAAATGTTACGTGATTTAAAAATTTAAGAAAACAAGTAAGAAGTTATAGTCGAGCGAGGCTGTCCATATAATACAATACAGTGTATTGTAGGGCCTTCACCTGTATACGAATAAAATGTGATTTAGTTTTCATAATTAAGCATTTAAGTTAAATTATACCTTGTCTCAAATATACTTAACTCATTTATTGTTGAATAAAATTGTGGTTATTTAAGTTAAATTTATTTTTATTTTTTTAATTATAAAGTTCATGAGGGTAATGAAGGCTAGTATAGAAATTGGTTTTGCAGCTTTTTGTCGAATAGGGCATTCATAAATATAATTATGAACGACCTATTTGGCGGGTTCAGTTGTTAACTAACGATGTTTACTATTTTCAATAGGCTTTGTCTGCGGTACCTAAAAGATCATGTGCCAAATTTCATTGAATTATCTCCAAAATTGCAACCTACGGTTTGAGTACAAGGTTTACAAACACTATTCGGGGGCTCATTTGCATTGGGGCTAGCTGGAATAATGAACCGATCCTAACCATTTCCAATAGGCTTCGTCCCTGGGGCAATAGAAGATCATGTACCAAATTGAATTGTATTCAAAATTGCGACCTGTAATTTGATTACAAAGTTTACATGAACGGACGGAGATAGCTAAATCGACTCAGAAAATGATTCTGATTTGTATACTTAAAGGTGGGTATATAGTGGTAGAAAGTCGTTTGTACGCAACATGTTTTCTTTGATTTTAAAAGCCATTTTTAGGAGAATTGTAAAACTTTTTTAGAAACTGGAATCAATACACCATAATTAATAAATAATAGAAAAATATTATAAGATATTTTTCTCTAATAAAAATATCAGGCAAAAAAAATTCGTTAATTCGTTTGTACGCAGTTATGTAATTATTACTTATATTGTAATAATTAATTTCTTATAGGGAATAAGAAATTTTGTAAAAATTCCGATTTTACGGCTGTCGAAATTGAATTAGAAAAACTGTTATTTAAACATCAAAATTAAGGATTCTTATAAATAATTTTTTTTTATTTTCTTTAAGATATTCATTCTGTATTAAAACTAACATAAAACGATGAAAAAATGTTTAAGAATGGCTTAATTAACCGATTTTTCGAGAGTAATGTTACAATAAAATTGAAAATTATGACAAAAAATCTAAATTTTCTTAACAAAATAAAGAAAAAATTATACTGCTTGGACTAAAAAATCCTAATCGTTGCTTCCTGCTTGATTTAGTCACTACTGTTTCCAAAATTGCTTGTTATCCAAGTTTTATTAAGAGCTAAAGAGAGATAAAACTGCCTTTTCAATCTGACATCGGATATGAATAACTTCAAAGAGTTAATATTTTCAAGTGAAAATATGCTAAACTTCTTATGTCTATTATATCGCCTCTACTTCTACAACCAGTTTTTAGGAACATTGTTGTATTCCTAAGTATTTCTAATAAGTTCTTCAGCAATAATTATATACAAGTTTATTGAAACGTATGAATTCTGGAACTCGTTGAAGATTTTTAAAAACAGTAATTTCTATATATTTCTTTCTTTATATAATAGCATTTCACATAAAAAATTACAATATTTGAGAAAAAAAAGTAAAAAACATAAAGTAAACATAGTAGTAGATAAAGCAAAAAACAAGTAAGAGTTCTATATTCGGCTGTGCTGAATCTTATATACCCTTCACCACAGGGTGGTAAAAAAATTCAGTCAAAAAGTCTTCTTTTAAATAACTTACTTCAGACTCAACATGCTTAATTTCGTGTTTCTAGATTCAATATTAGGGAAAATTCAAAAAAGTAACTTTTGAAAAACAAAAAAGTACACAAAAAATTCCCTTATTTGGCTTCTCACCTAATTCATATTCTACATATTTAATTTCATGTTTCTAGGTTCAATATTATAGAAAATTCAAAAAGTAGTAAAACCAAAAAAAAAAAATACCAAAACGTTCATTATTGCCGGTTCGCACCTATTTCCGACTCTACATACTTAACTTCATGTTTCTATGTTCATTTTTATATGTAGATAATTCAAAAAGTACCTTTTGCAGAACGAAAAAATACCAAAAAATCCCCATTGATTTGTTTTCGTCTAAACAGGGCTCTAAAAAGTTCCCTTTTATGGGTTCTTACCTAATTCAGAATCTACTTACTTAATTTCATATCTCTAGGTTTAATATTATAGAAAATTCAAAAAGTACCTTTTGTAGAACGAAAAAGTACCAAAAAAATCCCCTTTGATGTGTTCTCATTTAATCCGGACTCTACGTACCTAATTTCATGATTCTAAGTTCATTATTATATAAGAATAATAAAATTACTTTTTAATGGGACATTGGGTAAGAGAATAAACTAACGGAAAAATCGGGTAATGAGATTTGTAACCCGATATTTTTTGGGCATCACTGAACAGAAATAAGTGGGTCACCAAAAACTAACTATTTACACTGTTCTCCAATATTAATTGCCTACTTACTGGGTAAGTAAAGATTTTGCTGGGTTGCTTAATGAATTAAAGAATAAATCAGCAAAATAAGATTTACTTTTTGTATTTATTTTATTAATGACAATTCTGATCCATCTACTTGGAGTATTTACTCCATGGGTAGGGCGGAAAAGTTATAAAACGTAGCAAAATCTTTGCTTACTTGGTAAATAGGCAAGTAATATTGGAGAAAAGTGTAAGTATGTAGTTACTTTTGGGTGAAAAACTACTTTTTTATCGTATTTAAAACTGACTTTACAGTTAATTGTTATCTATTCCCATACTTAATGCTGCATTAACAAGTCATTTTATCATTCTATTTGGAATGCTTTCAACACAAATGCAAATATCGATATTTAACAAAAAAAACTACTAATATAGACTAGGGTTAGAACCACCAACTAATTCCTTATTAGACACATGCTATAGACAATTGTTTATAATGAAAACTTATTACCAAGTAACGTATGAAAAAACCTATAATACTCATTACCAAAATTTGAAAAAATTTTACAGGGAATATGTATATTAGGATGACATAGGAAATATTGAAACGGATAAAACTAAAATCAAAAAATTTAAGTATACAAATTATTAAAAAAATTAATATTTATTGTGATTTTAATTTGAGATCACCTCAAAAAAGAATATGGGTACGGCCCCCCTACTACCTTAATTCCACAAAAAAGTTCACAGTCAACAATGAGCTATTTGTTAAAAAAACACACAACTTAACATCGTCGTTAATCTACATAAACTATTCCATTTTATCATATGTAGTAGCCCAAAAGTTATAATCTAGATATCGACTGCTGACTCCCTGCTTATATCATAACCCAAGTTAAAAATATAGTGCATGATATGTTTGATTACTCATGGACTGATGTCATCGCAGTGAAAAGTACAGTGAAAAGACCTTAATGTTGTTGTTGAATTAAATGTTATTTTTTAATTAAACAAATAAATTACTAAAAACAATAATTTTGATACAACAAATTTTTCGATTTTATCAAAAGGCTTGATAAATTCATGCATATAAACCTACTTTGTTTCAACTTAATTTTTTTCTGTACTTACCGTCAATATCAGTTGCTTCACAACGCCACACTTGGCCGAATGCACCTTCACCTAATATATTGAAAAACTTTAATCGATGTCTTGGGAATTCCCATCCATCGAAATTTTCGTGTTGTGTGTGAATGCTGCCAGCAAGAACGATGCTACCAGCAGCCACATTACCAACAGCAGGCGGAGGGCCACCCACAACTCCTCCCAACGAGACAGGATGATTGGATCCAATGCCCCCATTTGCAACACTTGTTGATATTTGAGATGTTGCCTGTAAAATACATTTTGTGCACAAAAATAAGAAAAATAAAAACGATATAGTTGTTTCAAATAAATATGTATGTGAGTGGTAAATGGCCATGGAGAGGCGATGATTGTGC
>NC_060952.1:47954310-47959260 GCF_022045245.1 Lucilia cuprina | reverse complement strand
TTTCTTTTATTTATATTTTCATAAAAACCAATGATTTAGTTTTTTATTCAATAATTTTAATTTATTCATTTAATTGAAAACGGTCGTAGAACGTTATTTATTAAAGTAGTTGTTTAAACTATGAGATGAATCAATTCTTAAAAAATACTTGTATAGTAAAATATGGCATTTAATATTGAATATTTCATTACATATTCTGTACTTTTGTTCTTCGATGTTAAAAATAATAAAAAAAAATTGTATTTTAAAGCATATTTTTTTAATTTTAGAAAATTGTTTACTGCATTAAACGCGCTTAAAACGCTGTTTTAAAGCATACTTTCCTTAATTTTGTTTTTAAATTATTAAAGGATAAACAATTAAAACACTTCTTTGCTATTTTTATACATAAAATTTCTAAATTTTTTAATTATAGGGCAGGACAATGTCAACTATATTTATTAGTATTACAATAATATCTGATAAGGAAAATAATCCTTAACATAAAACTATTAAAAATTTTTGAGAGATCTTCTATATTTTTAAAATATTTTAAAATCAGGTTTTAAAAAATTGTCACTAATGAAAGTGCTATTTAACAACATATAAAAATAGTTTGATTTAATAGCCAAAAATTGTTTTTAACTAGATCGGACTATACAGATTTAATTTGTATTGTATTAATAGAAGTGTAAGAAGACATATTACAAAACAAGATTCATAAAAACTACTATTGAATATCCCATGAATATTCAATATATCACGACAGACACATTTGTGACATTGTGTAACTGGTGTTGAAAGTAAAAAAGTATTTTTTTTCCAAAATATTTTATGATGAATTCGCACTTAGTAGATGGCAAATGAAATGAAAAACGATGTGAATGAGCATTAGGTGGAGTGCAAATTCTCTGGTGACGCAAACTATCATACTTATAATAACGAAAAAAATACGAAGTGGTGTTTTTTCTACCCTACAAATTTTCATTATTCATTGAAAAGTTTTAATTCAATTCAGTTTATATGTTTATTCACTTTTTAAGAGCATTACACTGAAAATGAAATATTTATATATATTGCATTAATTTAGCGATGAAAATAATATAGTAGCTTCTTCCTGTTATTTTTCTTTTGGTAGATTCGTATCGAGAGTATGCATTGAATTATTCGAACGTACTGTGACTCGTACAAGCTTCACAAAAGTTTAGAATTTTTCACAAATTTTTCAATTATTATTTGTGTACTTTAGAATTTTAGTTATTCCTTATTTTCAAAAATAGCGAAATAAAGGTTTGTGAAAAATTTTAAAACTAATTGGACGACTTTTTATATCTTTTTGATACTAACCAAACACACATCCACCATTTTCTCGCAAAATGGCATTAAAAATTTTGTTTAACAAATAATAACAAATAATTACTTTTACATTATTAGGGATTTTTGTATTAAAATAATGCAAGTCCAACTATAATTCTATGTTTAAAACCGAAAGAAAATTATTTTGATCAAATTGAGATCTTATCAATAATATATTTAGTTAACACAATCGAATCGAAACATTGCGCAAACCATCTATAAAATTCGATGGAGGTAACATACTAGAAATTAGAAAAATATTTCTTAGTACCAAATATTAGTCAATATTATATTCCTTATATCATTTGTTAGCTATTAAAAAAATATATACATACATGAAGAAATTTATTATAATGTTTTAGTAATGTTTTTTGAAGCTACAAATGAAATTTCATTAAAATTGAACAATACCCTGCAAAATCTTTACTTACCCGGTAAGTAGGCAAGTAATATTGGAGAAAAGTGTAAGTAGTTACTTTTTGTGAATAACTACTTATTTTTGTTCAACGATGACCAAAAAATAACGGGTTACAAATCTGCTTACCCGACTTTTCCGGATATAAAACTGGTTTTACAGTTATTTTTTATGTTTGCTAGTTAGTTAAGTTTATTTGAGTCTACATTACCTACAATACTCATTACCAAAAACTGAAAATATTTTACTGGGTATTTGTAAAAGGTGCCAACACAGTTCCAAAAATACTACCTATACTCTCTTTCTTCCTTGAATTACCCAAGGAAAGTCACATAGTACATTTATGAAGAGAAAGTACAAAATTCTCTTTTTTTAAAAAATCATTGTAAATTTAAGAAATTTCATAGAAGTACCAAAATAACAAATAATTATAATTTTTTATTTGTTAAATTTAAATCGCCCAAAAATATGATATTTGTTAGTCCTTAGCTTTATTAAAATATTAATATTAAAAATTTGATGTCTTTAGGACATTTTATACAGCAAACACTGAATTTATTAGGATAAAAATATATTAACGTTTAAGGGTTAATTTCAATTTTTTGGTATCATCATCAGGGAAACCGAAAACATGCTTTAAAAAAAGTGTTTTAAGAGCTTTAAATATGCCGTAAAAATATATGCTCTTAAAATGTGAAATATATGCTCCAAAAATAAAATTTTTTACTATTTTTAACATTGAAAAGCTCAAAACGACTGAAATTGTAATGAAATAATAAATGTTTAATGTCATATTCTATATCCTACAACATTTTTTTATAAATGTTTCATCTCATAGTTTGAAGAACTAGTATAATAAAATTTCGTTTTACGTTCAGGTAAACAATAAATAACATGAAATCATTTGGTCCCCAAAAAACATATTTCAAACGACAAAGTTTGACACATTTCTTCCAATTGTATTCATAGCTTTTAAACTGACATTTTAATCGGTGTTGTCATAAATTCCAATAATTAGTTTTTTAAACTATAAAAATGGATTGGTCTCATGAAATCAAAAGTAATCGGTTTTATGTCCGATTTAAAATATAATGCTTTATTGAATAAAAAACTTTAACATAACGATTTTTTTTTCAAAATTTAAAAAAAATAAAAAATAGATTTTTTTTAATAAAGTTTTGAAAAGAAAATTAAAAATGTATAAAAACGAAAAAAGCGAAAACATCAAAATATGCACTAAAAGAGTAAAATATGTTAAAAACTCGAAAATATGCCTTAAATATGCTAAAAAGTCAAATCATGCAAAATTATGCTCTTATGGATAAAGTATGCAAAAATATGCTCTAACAAATCGATGCCAAAATTCTCAAATTGGTCTGAAACGTGTAAATATCTTATCCATGAGTCCATACGACGCACCACAAAAAATATGCATTTGCATATTTTGGTTTCCCTGATCATTATAAATACGGTTCTTCATTTTATATTTATCCTAAATTTAATTTAAATTATAATAAAAAATAATATTATACTAGGATTTCAAGAGGATATCCGAATATTGCAATGCTTAAGTTTTACCTTCTCAGTTTATAGGTTAACATTATTCGATTTTACTAGGATGTAAAGTTTCTATTATCTTAAATTATATATTATTTAAAAGTTTTATATAAAATGCATAACAGTAAGGAATAAAGCCATTTTTTTAACAAAAAATTTTTCTGCAAAACTCCTAAAATTCCAGATGCCACCAATATGTGGGAGAGTAATAAGTAGTAATGTAATAACGTAATAATGTGGTAACTAAAAATTTTTGACGGATTTTTTGTTTTATATCTTATTGGAACGATAACTGAATAAACAAATGTATATTTCAATTATTTGCTGATAAAATCTAAATATATATTTTTTCAAAAACAACTTTCCACTTCATAGCCGTGGTGCCACTAATTAACGTAGTCCTATCGTCCGAAATTTTTCCAGAATGCATTTTTATATCATTAAGTTAATGTCTATGGGGAGAGGGAGCCACTATTCGCAACATCTGTAAAATTACAGAATTTCATAGTAGCGGATACTACATTTGTTTAGGAATTTGTGTCGATAATTAAACTTTTTGAAATTTTCATTATTTAACTGATTCATTCAGAAAAAATTACATTCGGCAAACAGGAACTTATCTTCATATTTAACATCAGAGATTTCTCTGTGAGTATCTCAATCAAAAAAAATTAATATTAAAAGAATGACGTACGTGTGAGTTCTTAAGGCGGCACTTCGCGTATTTCTGCTTTATTTGTTTTGCGAGTTCTTTTTTCATATAAAACAAATTAAGAGTAATATATGACTCGAAGTACTCGCACGATAGTTTAACTTTACTTGTTTAATTTAAAACACGATTTAAAAGATTTATTATATTTGAGCTCCAAAAAGGTTTATTAATAGCATGTTGTGTATATAGGCGAAACTGATTGTCAAAGACCTAAGTCTACTGTCAAAGACCTAACTAGTGAAAATGTAGCACAAAAATAAAAAAGTACTAAATAAAAAATTTATTTTTGTACGTTATTTTCTGTGTGTTATTAATGGAATTTTATATACAAGCAAATAAAAATATTAGTTAATTATTTTTGTTGAAAATATATTTTATATTAAAACATCTTTTTGTTATTTTTTTCTGCACCAATGCAAAATGAAAAAAGTATGTAAAATACTTTTTTAATTTTTAATTAAAATGAAATGTCAAAGAATAATTTTTTTTTCGTTTGTAAAATATAAAATATTTTCGGGATTTTAAATTAATTAAAAGTGTCGCAAAAAATATTAACATTAAGTTTAAGTGATAAGAAAAACTATTAAGTGCTAATATCCTCGCAATTTTGCGAAGAAAATTTGAAGTTTTGTGAGTACGTTTAGTTCTCACAAGTTTGTTTTATTCTCACAGAGCTTATCTGTGTAAATAGAATAAAAACCCGCTTCAGTTTCGCCTATTTTCAAACTTTCTACAAATCTGGGTGATACCGGTAAAGGTAAATTAGCTTGTTATGTTATGCATGAACAATCAATTTTATATGAATACTTCGATTATATAATGTTACAAAACTAACATGTACATATTTTATGAGGTTTTAAAAAGTGCTTACATCAAATTTCAGAACTTGATATATATTTTTATTTAAAAATTATAAATAATTAAACTGTTT
>NC_060952.1:47950679-47954210 GCF_022045245.1 Lucilia cuprina | reverse complement strand
ATAGATATATATAACAACTAACACATTATTTGATGTATGGCTTTAGATAATTTGAATTTTATATTCTATATATATTTTTTCACAAACCACTCAAATTTATGAACTTGCTATATTCAAAATAAAGAACATAGATAAACTGCTACTTTCAAAAATACTGCTCGAACTCATCACAAATAAAAAATCTACTTTATTTTAAAAGCTCTTTACAATTGAACTTAAAGATGTGAAACGCTGTCAGTACCTAACTTTATGAATGTATTAGTAAACTTTCCAAGCTTACATAGTTGCAAAAAACGGATTTAAACATTTTATTACATTAAAATTTATAATTTGGAAAACTTAAAATATTTTGCACATATTCGTCTATAAATATTTTTTATAAAATTTTAATAAAAATTTTATGTATTTATAAAAGCTATTATTTTCGAATTATTAAATGTATTTAAATAGGTCAAACAATTCTATTCTCTTACTTAATGCCTCATTAAAAAATAGTTTTATCATTCTATCTGGAATGGTTTTCACACAAATGTAAATATCAACATTTCTTGAAAAAACATCCAAAATCGACTACGTTTAGAAACACTAACTAATTCCTTATTAGACATAAGCTGTAGACAATTGACTACAAATTCCATTAAAAAAATTAATTTATTTTATTGATAATGAGAACTTATTACCAAGTAATGTATGAAATAACTACATATCCTACAATACTCATTATCAAAATCTGAAAATATTTTACTGGGTAGGGTTCTATAAATAGACTTTAAAATAATGGATAAAAGTAGAAAAAAATTGCAGTATCGTAAAAAGTCGAAAAAAGTCAAAAAGGGTACAAAATAATCGAAAAATATTATAAATTAAACTAATAAGTATTTGGTTCTACAATATCTTTAATTTTCTATTGAAATTTTATTATATAAAATCTAGTTTGAATAAGAAAATAAAATAAGTCGGAAAAATTCGATGGTTAAAAAAAATCAAAAAAAGTTTTGTATGTCAAAAAGAATGGAAAAAAGTCGAAAAAACTGGAAAAAGTTGAAAATAATCGAAAATTCGACTTTTTATTTCAACTGTAGAACCATACAAAGCACTCGTCTGTTAGAAGAGCGTAATATTATCGATGTAAGAAAATGAGATGTTAAATGCTCTTAAGTATTTTAAATTTATTAAAGTAAAGTTTATGTAAGTTTGTTGTTCGTTTGAAATTTAATTGCTAATTTTAGCAATAAATTTAGCAATTTCGGTAAAAAGATTTAAACTTCGACATTAAAAAACTAGGTTATACTAAGGTGAAAGGTATTTTATATTCGTTATAGATGAATATAGCAATCTTACTTGTTTTATTTCAGTTCTTTTTTTCAAATTTGTACAGCCAATATTTTACTTACACAAAGACAGGCAGTAAATCGATTCCAGTAGTTTTACTATGTTTCAATGTATTCTTTTAATAAAGTATTTTTCTGAAATCGTTGCTCAGATTTATATATTAATTTAGTAGATCGAAAAAATCCAATTGTTTATAAACCACTAAAAGAACCTACTCTATAGTAAAGTTAATTATCTATTAGTAATCAAATGATGTCTAATTTCAACCTATGATGGGACAGATTTTTTTCTAATAGAAATCGTATATAAAATATGTAGTTCGAGACAGAAATTACGAACTGTAGGGAAATAAAACATGATTTCAATATATGTACATTAGATGGACTCACAAAATAATACTAGAGTTAGTCCTCTCAAATTATACCTGGTTTTGACCGTTAGTCTCATTGTTCATTAAATGTTAGGCTTTTTCTTCAATATACTTATCATTTGTATGTTTTTTGACGCCGAGTATTAAAAGCCCCTTTCACAGGAGCACACAAGTACACAGAAAAAATAACGACAGTTGATAAGTAACAAATATAAATTATTTAAAATTAGCTTAATTTTATAACAATTTATTTTATTAAAATATTTGAAAATATTCGCAATTTTACAATTTCACAATTTTAAAATGTTGAAAAAAATATAATATGTATATGAACGGCATGTAGGTATCTGTAAAATTAAATATAACAAAAAAATCAAAAAACATTCGCATCTGATCACTCAAGGCAAAAAGGCGTTGAAACTAGTGTTGCTTTTATGTGGGTTTTTAATGGAAAATAATGGAAAGTTCCTTCTTTTAATAAATTAGAAAAACAAAAAACTGAACTTACTTTTATTTACAGTGTGGTCTGTAAGGTTTGTTTAAATCTCTTTTATAAACTACTATAAATTATTTATTCAATACTTTACAGATATTTCTGAATAATGCTTTGAAACTTAAAAGCTGTTTGTATTTGGTCGGGCGGTACTTATTATCAAGTCCCGACAAGTTTTGTCAAGAGTACATGACGAAATCTTCAAATATATATGTATATAGTAAGTCCCTTGAAGATGTTACTGTTTCGTTTGGCTGAAAATGGGCTATGAAAGGCTAGTAATTAAGTTAGTCAAACTTATCTCTAATACATAGTGTACTAAATTTTTAAACATTTATTTTTCCCAGAAAGACGCTATCCAACAAACAATTTTCATGTATTAATAAAATGTCAATTATATTATTTTTTTTTTTTAATTTTCGTAAATTGTATCCTTTGTGATAACTTTATTATTATCATAATAATGCAAGGAAAATTTTGAGAGGTCTGACAAAGTGAGTCAGTCTAATGTATAAAATAATATAAATAAAGGCAGCGTAAAAACACAGGATACAGACGGAGCAAAACTGAATATAACTTGGAAAATACACTTGTTTTCCCATCTATCTAATAACTTAAATATAATCTATTATTGCGATAGTTACCCGTTATTTAATCTAATTGTTATTTTACATCTTCCAACATAATATAGTATGTCCACCGCATGCTACATTCTTTCTATCAGTTAAATTTGCCATCTTTGATATATGCAAGTCCATTAATTTTGCCCTTAATTTTTTTTTTTTTGTTTTCTTGTAACTCTACATAAACCCAATTTACCTTATTTTTTCACAACAAAAGCAACAATTTTATTTTTCAAAATGGTGGAAAGAAATTAAAAAAGAAATATATAAAAAGAACGAACAGTGAATGCAAATCACGAGTATATATATACGGAATTTGTGATAGTAGTTTATATCGACGACAGTAAACTGGCTCCTTATTATATTGTGTTTTTAATTATTTTTAAGTGATAGTCAATAAAATAAAAAAGAATTATAAATTATTTTTGTGTCAAATTATGATTGTAATATGAAAGCGACATTAAAAGGCTGTCAAAACATAACAAACACATGGTTTCTGCAGGAAATTGTACAAAAAAACATTCTGAGAATATAAATAGATGAAACTGAAATGATAAGTAAATTGAAACCATTATTCATTATTGTTGTCAAAGGTATTATAGGAACAGACCTAATAGATATGCAAATATTTGTAAGTAGGTTTACGTATAGATGAAAATCAAGGTGTTTTGACTAATCCAAACTTGGGACAACACCACATCACAAATAACGTT
>NC_060952.1:47949410-47950579 GCF_022045245.1 Lucilia cuprina | reverse complement strand
ATGGTAACAATGAATACTGCTGGTTTCATTATAAGTTTGGTTCTAAAGCCAAAAAGTGTAAATCCCCATGCAAATATCCAAAAAACTAAATAATGTTTCGGATGTTGCAGCCACCGAAACAACGAATACATCATGCCGCTTTTTTATTCGAGACAATTCTACCCAATGCGTCTATTTAATAGATACTGGAGCTGATGTTTCTGTTATTCCTCAATCGAAATACAAATCAAATGATAAATTCTCAAACGTACAACTTTTTGCAGCTAATGGCACACTCATTAAAACCTTTGGAACTAAACTCCTTCAATTAGATCTTGGTCTGCGAAAATCGTTCACATGGCTGTTTATTATAGCAGATGTAACAAAACCTATAATTGGATCTGATTTTTTAACACATTTTCATCTGTTACCAGATTTAAAAAATCGTGTCCTTGTTGATGGTAAGACATTAATTTCATCACCTGGTTCAGTAAAAGAAACCCCAGTGCTTGGAATTTCAACAATTCTGAAAGATCATTCAGTTTATCAAAAACTTCTTGAAGAATTTCCAGAAATTCATAACGTATCAACATCTGTTTACTTATAATCAAACAACGTCTATCATCATATTGAAACGTCAGGACCACCAGTTAAATCAAAGGTAAGACCATAAGATTCAAAAAGATTAAGCATTGCAAAAAACGAATTTAAATTCATGCTTGAAAATAGTATCATACGTCCATCCAAAAGTATGTGGTCAAATGCTCTACATATGGTTCCCAAGAAGAATGGAGATTGGCGACCCTGCGGGGACTATCGTCAGTTGAATAAAATAACTATTCCTGATCGATATCCCATTCCACTAATTACCGATTACGTTCATATTTTACATGGTCGAACCATTTTCTCTAAAATTGATCTCGTACGAGCATACCACCAAATAGCTATGAATTCAAACGACATTCCCAAAACGGCTATCATAACACCATTTGGTTTGTATGAATTTCTAAAAATGCCATTTGG
The DNA here is from genome assembly GCF_022045245.1 of Lucilia cuprina. Classification (NCBI taxonomy): domain Eukaryota; kingdom Metazoa; phylum Arthropoda; class Insecta; order Diptera; family Calliphoridae; genus Lucilia; species Lucilia cuprina. Next base: position 47,949,577 of record NC_060952.1, on the reverse strand, counting down.
CTTGCGAAACGCAGCACAAAGTTTTCAGAGACTAATGGATGAAATATGCCGAGATTTAAATTTCATCTTCGTATACATTGATGACGTATTGATTGCCTCGTATACTGAAGAACAACATACAAAACATCTTCGAACTCTTTTTAAACGTTTTAAAGATTACGGTATTG
>NC_060952.1:47908145-47949310 GCF_022045245.1 Lucilia cuprina | reverse complement strand
TAGAAAATCGCTTCAGCCCTTTAATAGTGTATAGCGTTCAATCACTTCCACAGATGCTAAAAAATTTACTTAGTGCTACTTTTGAAGTGCTGATAAACGTTATTCTTTTGCATGTATGTACTTCAATTTTCCACATTTAAATTGGTTGTTTTGAAATTTTGCATATATGTACACATATGTATACATATATGTATATTTATGGACCAATTTTAAATTCTTTTGTCAGCAATAGAATTGAAAGATTGCAACTCAAAGTTATCTTTAGAAAAAAATAATTTCCTAATACAATATTTTTGGTAGCTTTTATATTAGTGCCAATTAATAGTGGTCTTCTGAACCATAGTGTATTGGCGGTGTTACGTACATACATACTTTGTATCTGTATATGATAAATTGACGTACGTATGTTTGTAGGTATAAAAATCTTAAATTTATTTTTACGACAGTTTGAATAGTTTGCAAAAATGTTATGACATCCGTTTCATTTATTTAATTTTGGTATACAAGTCTTAATACTTTGTAAATACAGTGTCGGACAAAACTAGAGCACAAGCTTTTACTTATAGAAAAAACTTCTTACGTTAGCAGGTTAATAATCGCTTAATTCGAAATTATTCGGTTATTCGAATAAAAGGAAACTAGATGTTATTATTGCTTTTAACAATAATTTTCTTCATATACAAGTGAAAATAGATTCCACTTATAGATATGCGTACTCCGATTTTGATGTCCTTATAAAAGGACTTCAAAGTTTAAAGGACTACAAACGAATATTTAAAATATTTATATGTATTTTATAATGCTAATATTGGTATCAAATGAAAGCTGGGAATCTGTACATTCTATCTATATTATTTACCTGTCTCACTTAGAAAACAACGAAAAAGAAATTAAATATAAAAAGGTTTAATTTTCGACTCAAAAACTTGTAACATCTTTTTTGCGACAAATTTTCTTTAAGATTTCCAATTCTTTTTTGATGATCTTCATGATTTGAAATAAATTATATTATTTCGAAGCAGAGGAACTGAGCTTCATTTGAAATTAATATTAATACTAACTTTTTCATATGAATTTTGAATTCCATCTTTTGAAATTGGATGCCTTTTAAACTTTTAAGTCCTTTTACAGGAGCATAAGAGCTGATTATGAAAAACTAAGTACACAGAGTTAATACTAATGGTCCACAGTTTCCTGTACGCATACATTTATTCGTGTTTGAAAATAACTTTTGCACGGATTATAATCAAAAATATTATTTTCACTTCAATTCTTTGTTTAGTTTTTATCAAATACTAGAAATTATTCCTGTTTATGTGAAATGCTTTTCTATATAAAGACATTACTGTTTTTAAGATTTTCAACGAGTTCTAGACTACTAGTTCAACTATAACTGTTTCTGAAAACTTATTAGAAATACTTAAGAACACAGCAAATTAAGAAAAGAAGAAAATTTATTATAAAAATATTAAATTTTGTTGAAAATACATAGTAGTTTTACTGCTAAATAATGAGTTTTTCTTAATCGGTTAATTGATAGAAATTATTATATTAATTACATAAATTAGCGACAAAACTAAAGCACATAACCATGGATACAAAGTAAATTAATAAAGTAGCGACATCTCTTGTTGTACAACAACATGTACAACAAACACATGTATATTGCTTTTGAAATAATTCAAGATTGTGTCAAAATAAAATTTAACAAAAATTTCTTTTAACAACAATGTGAACAAAACATAAATAAAAAATATTACTTTTAAGTTGAAAATATTAAGAATTTAATTAATAACACTTTAGAACTACTTTAAAACCACTTTTAATTCACTTTTTCAGCTTTTCAGAAATTTTATCAAATAGCAAAACACAATTTAAAAATGGCGATATAAACAATGTTAACAATTTTCATAACTAACTTTAACAACTTGTTTCATTTATATAGTTAAAAAAATAGTCAGCTGTTTATGTAATGCTACTTTATTAATTTACTTGGCTTGGATATATTATATTGTAGGGAATTTTAGGAAACAGTTAACAAAATTTACAACTTCATATCTGTTGAAGACATTTTTAGAGCAAACTTATGTAAAATGAAGTAAATTCATAACATTTTTATAGTAATTTTTGATCAATCGCCTTTGTAATGCACTTTCCTTCAACTTAAATTTCCAAATGGCTTCGCAAAGAATTTTTTGAGATTAAAAGATAAAAATTAGGATGATTTTAATTAATGTCAATCAGTGACACGAATTTCTTAAAAAAATAATATTTATCACACTAGTTAGTTAGTTAGTTTGAAAGGAGGATATATACACATCAAATCCAAAGAAATACACCTAGGCCTATATCGGGCCTGTTGTGCGCTCCTTAACCAGTGCCACGGGTGGAAATCGAACCCACCACCTCCGGTTTACCAGACTAGAACACTAACCACTAACCTACCGGAGGCCACTTTATCACACTATAATTTCGCAAATTATTGGCCACTTTTAATCATCAGGCATAGTGGCTGTATTAGGAGACCCTACACAACCTACAAAAGAAGGACCAATATGAAATTTGGATATTAAAAATTGTTATATTATAATAACGAGGTCCATAGCAATTCAATTAGTATGAAATATTATATCCAGAACTTTACAGAGAAGAACTGCAGAAGGTTGCTCAAAGCCATATTGAAGTGAAAACTCCTTTTATTTTGCCTATATTTCGAACTGGCTAGGATGGATTTGACGCATCGACGATTAAGTGTTTCTTTAAATATATATTTTATTAAGTCTTTCTTTAATTTTTGACGATTAATTGTTCGAATAAATGAAAATGATGAAATTTCAAATAACGAATAAACCGAATAATTTCTCTCAATTCACCGATTAAGAAAAACTAATTATTTAGCAGTAAAATTACTATATATTTTCTACAAAATTCAATATTTTTATAATAACTTTTCTTTTTTTCTTAATTTCTTAATAATTTTTCTATAATAAAGAAATTTATGATTTTTATAACAACACTTCTGATTTTTGAAAAGAAATCATGGAGATAATTATATTGCCTTTAATTTTACAACCAATTTTTTGGAACATTGTTGTGTTCTTAAGTATTTCTAATAAGTTCTTCAGCAACAGTTATACACTAGTTTAATAGAACGTATGAACGTAAGAATTCTAGAACTCATTGAAAATCTTTAAAACAATAATTTCTTTACATAGAAAAGCATTTCACATAAAAAGAAATAAATTTTAATATTTAACAGAGTGAACAGAAGTGAAAGAAATGAAAATAATAATTTTTTCATAATCAGCTCTTATGCTCCTGTAAAAGGACTTTAAAGTTTAAAGGACATATGATTTCAAAAGATGGAATTCCGAATATATATTAAAAAGTTGGTATTAATATTAATATCAAATGAAGCTGAGTATCTCTGCCACAAAATAATATAATTTGTCATCAGGATTAAAAGAGAATATTAAAAGTTTTTGTGTTGAAAATGAGACCTTTTTAAATTTAATTTCTTTTCCGTTTTTTTTTCTCCAAGTGAGGACATAAGAGCTGATTATAAAAATCAGAGTACGTAGAATTGCTATAAGTGGAATCTATATTCACATGCATACATGTGAAAAAAGATTTCATGTGTGAAAGCTTTTTTCAAAATTCTTACAGGGTGTAATAAGAAGAAAATGTTTGTAAAAAGCAATAGTAACATCTAGTTTCCTTTTATTCGATTAACCGAATAATTTTTAATTATCCGATTATTAACCGGTTAACGTAAAACCTCAAATAATTATTTGTCGAATAAACCGAATAAGAGAAAACACCGAATAATTGAATACCCTAATATGTATATATGGATGTTCATTAAAGTTTACAACTTTTGAAAATTTCAATCGGTCCTCTCCATTCTACATAGAATATAACTAGTATGTCGAATAATTATATCACTTTTTCCCAGGCGTTTAAAAAGTTTCTGCGGCAAATACTTTTTGGTTTTCAATATTTACTCTAAACAATATTTAATATTTATTACTACAAAATGGAAAATTTTTGACATTTGAAAATGAAAATCATGTAAATTTTATTTATGAGTGGCTACATCGTAGTAATAGAGCCTTATTTTGGTCATGAGCCTAATGTACATATTTATCAGCATATAAGAGTAAAAATTATATACATAAACCAATTGTTACACAATTATTATTAAAATTTATTAATTTTTTTTGAATTTTGCTTTAAAAACAAAATCTCAGTCTGTTAATTAAAATATGTCAACTTAATATAGTAGATTGACGGAATAAAGAACCCAATTAAACATTGTTTACTATTTAAATGCAATAAATACAAATTTTTATTTTATATGTACAGTGGACGTCCACTAATACGAATTATATAGTGTCAGGCCCTTTCGTAGTACCGAAAAAATCGTATTATTGAACAACACATTTTGTATGTTTAAATTCAAATAATATACATAAAATATAGGATTTTATTTATTTTTGTTTTATTTTTCATGAAAAATTACATAACGAAACAAAATGTAATAAATATGTACTATTTCAAATTTCTTGTACATAAACAGGCATAAAAGGGACATATTTACGTATACGAATTGTTAATGAAAGTATTGTGAGTCCAATGGTTGAATTGAGATATAGAAGGTTTGAAATTTTAATTTTTAAATATGTGTGCCAAAAACAATTTACATGTACATATCTGTTCTAAAACGTATAAAACATGTTCAGATTACATAAAACTTTAATTAGAAACTTGAATGGAATATACTTTCAAAAAAATTCTCTAATTTAAAATTTTCTCTTAAAAACTTGGAATAGTTAAAGGATCACATATAGTACTGCTTAATGCCATTGGAATGTGGAGTCATACTACTTTCAAAATTGACAGTTCATACATATATAAATAACATTTTACTTATTAGAAAATCCATAATTTAGCATTGATGTTTATTACTTTGTAAAATGATTCCTACGACCTTTTCAATAACAACGCTTTTGAGGCTTCAATATTGTTCTCATTGGCGATATCATTAAATTTAATTTCTTCTCTTTGGTCATCGAAATTACAAGAAAATAAATTAATTACACTAAATAATTGTTGATTTGTAAATATACACAAAACATTTGTAATAAATACAAAAAACTTCAAAATTACTGAGCTTAAGGTGAATGATACCGAAATCATAAAATAAGAACATAATAGAAACTTCATTCATACGCAAATAAAACCAAAATTCCCATAAAAATGCGTTATTCGCACTATCGAACAGAAAAATTGTAACTTTATTCGTATTATAGAGTAGACAATGCAACAATTTTGCCATTCGTATTATTGGACATTCGTAATAAAGAGGGTACGTACTATTGGACGTCCACTGTATGTATATATGTAGGCATATTACGCATATATACATTTGTATGTACACAAGTGTGTATTGATTTATGTTTAAATAAAGTAAATGTTTAAATGAAAATAAAACGAATTATTCATTTTATTCTCAATGAATGATTTTCTTTCAGCAATAGATCCAATGAAGAAAAAAACTTTCACAAATAAATTGTTATGAAATTTCTGAAATTTGTTGTTATTTTTATGCAGTGAGATGATTTTAGTTTTAGTGGTTGTTGTTTAATGACTAGAACGGAACTATGTCTATATTAATTCAATACAATTTTCTTTGGAATTATTATGTATATAATAAATGACGCTACAAATTTATAAATTATGTTAAAAATGTGTTTGTAATAGTTTTTTTTTTTTCAAATACTCAAATAAACGCAATTCTCTAGGATAACCCCATTAGACGTTTTGATATTTATTTGTGGACATTAAATAAATTTTTTATTTAGTTTAACTTTTGTTGTGGTTTTTTCACTTGTTTATACAATTTTCACAATATTTACACTTGTTCCATAAATAGAGAGGCGATTTCTCTTTTTTCACATTTCACAATTTCAACAGGTAACTACTTATCTATATAGCTGTGCAGCTACACATGTATATTAGTAAATATATACATATATATTTTTTTTATTTCTAATTAAAATATTTCATTTATTTATTGCAATATATAATATTAAAATTATATGTAGTTGTAATTTTAGTTTAATACACGTTTAATTAACACAAAAATTTTCTAGATCCGGATTCTTATGGTAAAATATTTTACTTGTATTTACACTCAATGACTTCTTTTAATTTAAACTATTTACTTGAGTTTATCTGATCTATTAGTTATAGATTTTTCTTTATTTGTGTATATGATCTCATATACATACATATGCTTATTAATTTGGAATTGTGTAATTTAAACTTTCACACTATTCATTAAATTTTGAAGAGTAATGAATTTTTTATTCTTTAAACATGTAGAATTTCCGTTTTACTACGCACGACGGTTAGTCTCACGCTCAAAGCTAAACTAAACGTGCTCGTTGTTAAAAAAACAAAAGACTTGAAAAACAAGCGTAATCCATTGTTACTCTCTCTCTCTTTTATTCTGCTTAAAAGGCTTACACAACGAACGTGATCATATTGTATCACTCTCTGCTTTGGAATCTAAGTACATACCAAGGCGAATGCATATAAGGTGTTGTTATTCAAACAGCTGATAATTTTTTTCTTAAATCGCCTGGTTTACATAGCTGTCAAAGTTTGTTATTGTTTACATTTTTATATATAAAAACAATAACAAACTTTATTCTCCGTTAAACGGAGAAAAACTTCATTAATATTTTGAATTATTTATGTAAAAAATCTGAAAATACCAAGCATTTCATAAACAAATATCATTTTATTTAAATAATGGCATAATTGGTATGTATACAAATATGTTATTTAAGAAAAATATTTTTTAATATTAAATATTGTTTTATAATTTATATTAAAATTGTGTAGATAACGTGATTAACTAAAAAAATATCTTTTCCGGAATACTTAATATATGAAGTATTTACCCGGCTGGCGGCAGCTGACTTCTACGTTATGGCTTAATTTTAAAATCTATTAAATGTTAACAAATTAAACAATATTATTTTATATATACGCTATGCAGATAAAGAGATTAACTAAAAAAAGTCTGTTCCGGAACGCTTTATATAACAAACCATATGAGGTATTTACCCGTTCGGCGGCTGCTACATTATGGCCAAATATTGAAAATTACTCCGCCGGAGTAGAATTATCTATTCGCAACAAATTCATTCGTAATATAATATTTTCATGAATATGTACTTTTTTATGTTTATTTTTCACAAAAAATTAAGTTTTACTTAACTTCAGGCACTCACTTAAATTTTGCAAATTAATCTGCCGGAATAGAATTTTTCGTTTAAAACAAACATTATTTAATTTGGAATATATTTTTCGCACAAATTTTAATAAATTTAATTTATTTTTTAATAAAATATAAACATTTTGCAAAAATTTTTCATCAAATGAGTTCGCCGTACTTATGGCTATTGACATCTACGTAAACCAGATGCAAAAACAAAATACATGTAAAATGTTGTTGTTGCAGAACTGCCACCACCTTATCTGAATTCGCCTTGCTGCATACGATCTTAAATTCATTAACAGGAATGGAAAATATCGATTAAAGGTGGTATAAAATTCAAACCAAACTGGTACTTTTTGAAATATATTTGTGAACTTGTGGTTTAGAAATGGATAGATAATATTATTAAAAGTCATGTATTTAATCTATGCCCTATACATTAGGGTTACCAGCCTGGCTGGACTTGGCTGGATTGTCCAGCTTTTTTGATGCTTGTCCAGTTTCAAGCTAAAATTTAATTTGTCCAGCTAAATAAAATATTTTTAGTACACTGCAATAAGTGGGGAGAGTATATTGGATTTGTGCTGATGTTTGTAACATACAAAAATATTCATCCTAGACCCACCTTAAAGTATACCAATCGGCTTAGAATCGTTTTCTGTGTCGATTAAGCTATGTCGGTCCGTCTGGCTGGCTGTCCATGTAAACCTTGTGCGCAAGGTACAGGTCGCAATTTTCAAGATAATTGGATGAAATTTGGCACGAACGTTTTATTTGACCCAAGGACGAATTGAAAATGGTTAAAATCGGTCCATTATTTCACCTAGGCCCCATAGAACAGAACCCCCGAAAAGGGCTTATGAGCTCATAATTATGTTAAATATACAGATATATCGATAAAATACGGCACAACTAAGTTTTATAGAAGTCTTGATGACCCTGCCAAATTTCATAGAGATCGGGTCATGTCTCAACACTTGAACAGCTGAATGTCGTAATAAATATTAGGTCTGTTCGCATACTCGATAATTTGTAACAATTTGCAACAATTGAGCGAGAGCGTAAGAGAGCGGTAAAAATTACAGTTCGTTGATAGAGAATTTTTTGATTTTACTAAATATTTTTTCCCCAGTAAAAAATATCCAACTTATATTTACAACATATGTTGGATTTATGAATATGTAAACAAACCAAAGAAATCAAAAATTTGGTAAATTTTAAATTTTTTGAAAGAAATATATAAATTAATAACACACGAATATTAAAAAATTATTTGTAATTATATTTATTTTAAATTTATTTATCATAAATTAGTTTTTAAAAGAGTTTATTTGTCATGAAATATCAAAACAAATATTGTCAATCTAGCGTTTTTAAAACAATTTAGTTTATCTTTCTCTTAGCGATTTTGTGTAAATTTTTATTTTAATAATATGTTTGTATCATGAAGTTTTAAAACAATAATATATTTTTAATGATACTACATGTTTTGTATAGGAAAAATCAAAGTTACAATTATTTGTTTTTTAGTGTTTTTTCTGCGATTGAGATTTCAGTAAAAGGGAATTACCAATCTTTGTTTATAAACAAAAAATTGGATTGCGTATTTTTTTTTTATATTTTTTTGATTGAGAGTAAATTAAAAATTACTCTCTATCATAAAGTTACTGTATATTTCTTACAGGAAAGTACGCGAAAAGACCTATTATTGCGAGCGATAGTCAATTTCTTTACGTACAGCTTACGTACTTATGATTTTTAAAATTTAAAACTTCAAAAATGGATCTTTTTCACATCATTTGCTTTAAAAAGTAAGTTAACGAAGTGATCGGGGAAAACTAAAAATATATTCACTCTCTGTGGACTATAACAAAACGGAATTGGTATATGAGAACCCCTGCATTTTTTTGGTGTATCACTGTGAAACTATTTACACAAAACCAAAATAAGCATTTTCTCAGTATTTTTATGTCCAGCTTTTTTTGTTTTGTCCAGCTTTTTAAAGCCCAATGTCCATCTTTTCGCGAATCGGAATCTGGCAACCCTACTATACATACATTTTTTTAGATGAATGAAAATTTTAATTTGGAAAGTAGTTTCGTCCACTTATTTTATGTATACCCTACAAAACTTTAGTGGAGGGTATATTGGGTTTGTAGTGATATTTGTAACATACAAAAATATTCGCTATATAATCATCTTAAAGTATACCAATCGACTTAGAATCGTTTTCTGAGTCGATTAAGTTATGTCCGTTCGTCTGGCTGGCTGTGTAAACTTTGTGCGAAAGATACAGGACGCAATTTTCAAGATAATTGGATGAAATTGGTAACACACGCCCAAAGACGAAGCCTATTGAAAATAAATAAAATCGATCCATTATTTTGCCTAGCCCCTATACAACCGTACCGCCGAATAGGGCCTTTGGGCTCATAATTAAGTTAAATGTTCTATTATATCGAAAAAAACTTAATTTTATAGAACTTTTAATGACACTACCTTTTTTGTTTGTGGAAGCTAAATAATTTGTGAAAAAATTGAGTTGATAAATTTCATGAACATATACATTGAAAAAATAGCTTTTGACCATTTATCAACAAATAAATGGTTTTCCCTAAATTTTGTATAAATATGGTTAAGATGTAGTAACAAGTATATAAATATTGAGTTTTAACCAGTGTTGCCACCATAAAATTTAGAAACTACTCTTAATCGACTCCTAAATTAAACATTTTAAAAAAATTACACATTTAAAAAAAATTACACATGCCCTTTTTTAATTTTTATTTAAACATAAAAACAATGAAACAAAAAAAATCATATACATATTTTTCTATACGAATATTTAAATAATTATAATTAATTCATTTATAAACAAAATAAAAAAATAGATAATATATACATATATAGTTATAACTGAGATCACTATTTCCAATTCTTTTTGATAATTGCTTGACTAGGTTCATAGTTTTCTTTACCGTTTCTTAAAATTTCTTCATTAGTAAAAAAAATTATGCAATTGTTTCAGAAAACATTATATTTCTTAAATCAGTTTTGCAATTTTTCAAATTACTAAAAATTCTTTCAGCAGAAACATTTGAAAAAGGTAATATTAAAATAAACTAAATTACTTTTTGTAGATTGGGAAACAAACATTCTTTTAAAGAATTTTTTTTTAATTTAAAAACTTTAGGCCGATATACTTCTGGTTGTAGACTTGCATTAAGTTCAAATTTTTCAAAGTCTAATAGAGCATGCTGTCGCCATTCATTATCAAGTTGTTGTAAATCTGTGTCGAATGACGGAAATCTTTTTTTAAATGGGGATAATGTATTTGGTTCAAAAGACTGAGCAACTTTTGTAATAACAATATCTACAATAGAATAAATTTGATCAATAAATCAAATCTTGATTTTATTTGACGAATTGCGACCATGTAAAATTCTCTACAATCTTGAAGACTTATTGTTTTTTTGTGATGCAGATATCTGAGTTAATGATAATAATGATATGCAGCAACTCCAATATAAATATCATTTATGTTTGAAAATAGGTTTTCATCTGATTCGTTGATTTGCCATACGCTTTTTGACTTCAAAACATCAATTTTTATATAATTTGAAGAATATACTTATTTGCAATATATTAAAAACTTCACTTTTCATTTTATATAAAATTGGCTTTTCTGATTGAAAAATGACATTAAAAGAAACTAGAATACCTAAAGCATATGACAATCATTTCAGATTTATTTAGACAATCAATCTGATTGGAATCTGAAGCCATTTCTTCCAGTCATCCCTAAATTAATTATTATTTAACTAGATCTAAAAACAACGTAACTTTTACACACTTATTTCTTGTTTCGTTATTTTTTAATATAAAAATATGTATATGTACCATTTACATGTATGTATGTATGTGAAACACTTTTTTTATCAACCGGCTTTCAACAAATTTCAAAAAATTGCATATATTAGAAAAGGACGGACACTTTTCTATGTATGTGTGTAGATCGTTTTGATATAAAATAAGTAATATTTATGTAAATACAATGAGATTTTAAATTACACATAATTTACACATGAGATCAATTACACATTGGCTACACATGGAAATAAAAATTACACACAATATGTGTAATTACACATGAAGTGGCAACACTGGTTTTAACTAGTGTTATTCAAGTGTTATAGAGAGGAGAAAACATTTTTAAAAGAATATTACTAATTGAATTTGTATCTATTATAGTTTCAGTAGTTTTATGTTTAGCTTTGGAAGTTTTTATAAAAGTCATTGAATTATTATAACTCCCAAAAATGTTTGGGATATATGATATGACTAATTTTTAATAGCCAATAATAAATCAAGGTTTTGACTTATGAAAAAATCTATGATATTTCCGAAAAAAGGTATCTTAGTTTTAAACGCATAACGCATTAGTTTCAAGAAATAAATAGTTACAGCCTATCGAAATAAAAAAACTTCATAACTTATGGGGGAGGGTATATTGGGTTTGTGCTGATGTTTTTAACGCACAATAATATTGGTCCTTTCCCACCTTAAAGTATACCAATAGGCTTAGAATCATTTTCTGAGCAGATTTAGCTATGTCCGTTTGTCCGTCCGTCTGTCTGTCCATGTAAACTTTGTAATCAAACTACAGGTCGCAATTTTGAAGATAATACAATGAAGTTTGGTACAAGATCTTCCATTGTACCAGGGACGAATTGAATGTGGTTTAGATCGTTTCATTATTTCACCTACTCACCCAAAGAGGGCTTGTAAACATTGTAATCAAACTACAGGTCGCAATTTCGGAGATAATTCAGTGAAATTTGGCACATAGTCTTCTATGGTACCGGAGACCATTTGAAAATGGTTTACATCGGTCCATTATTTCACCTAGTCACTATACAACTGAACCCGCGAATAGGGCTTTTAATTTCATAATTATGTTTAATATACTCGTATGTCTACAAATAGCTGCAAAACCAAGTTATATACTATACTTGATTATAAAAAGTCCACTTCAAAATTTTACCATATCGGAATGTCTACAAATTTATTCAACAAATAATGGCTTATTTTGAGGAGATTTCTTGTCACCCAATAGGATCCTTTTGGTTAAACTCACCGTTTCATTATTCCCAGAGGCCATTATGAGAATTCATATCAAAACGGACAAAAAATTGCTATTTTCGGATTTACCATCACGGATTTTAATAAATAACGGTTTAAAAGTGTACCTCAAATCAATGACTTTTTGATCGGGATTCCGTTCCAGACAAAAAATATCGCGATTTTAAAATTTAAAAATATGTTAAAATTGTATAAAACTATATAATTGCCAAAGATATTTGTTCAATTCACAATCGATGTTGTAGCGTTGTATGCGTTATATGTCAGCAAAGCACTTGGGAAAAATTTCTGTTAGTTTTAAATTTCAAACTTACATTATTCGCATAAAAATTATTGTACAATAACTCACAATCTACTCTCATATAATTGAAAACGTTTTAAATACTTTTTTCTATTCATTAAAAAATATATTTGCAATACAAAAGGGAATATTATTTTATTTTAACAAAAAATGCAAAACATATTTGTTTGCTGTGTATTTTTTGTATGTTTGGATTCCAAACAAAACAAAAAAATACACAGCTGAATAAAACCAAATACATCTACACACACATGTAAATCTTTTTCTATATTCAGTGTTGTTGTTGCTTTTATAACAATTTTTTGATGAAATTTTCAGAGGTTGTCTCGGATTTTTGTTCATATCTCCGTTATTTACCGACCGATTTTGCTGATCTTCTCGAAAGCATGTCTAATAGAATTATTGAAGATTCGGATTTCGCCGATATCTGGGGTCCTCTAAAAACTGATTTCAACAGACAGACGGACAGACAGACAGACAGACGGACATGGCTTAATCGACTCCGCTATCTATAAGGATCCAGAATATATATACTTTATAGGGTCGGAAAATTATATTATAGAAATTACAAACGGAATGACAAACTTATATATACCCTTCTCACGAAGGTGAAGGGTATAAAAACGATGAAGTGGTAACACTGAAATCAAAAACAAACAGCTGTTTACAAAAACAAAAAAACTAAAATTTTATTAAAAACTGTTTATTTATTAGTTTAAAATGTGTAATAAAGAAAATAAAAGAATTGAAAATTCAAAGAAATTAATTTTGTTTATTTCGCATATTTAATTAATTTAATATATTTTGATTTTTTTATCTTTTGAAATTTTTATGTGTGTGTGTGTTTTTTTTATTGAGAACATAAACTTATGACTTGCTGCAAAGATCTCTTTACAATCACTGTTACTACACTTTAGTAGATACAATATAAAACTTGATGGTGAATTGAACAAATCGTACAAATAAAATATTTTACTTACAAAATGTTTAGGTTAAGTTTTCATAGAGTATTGTTCAAAGTCAAATAAATCAGGCAGCACCGTATTAAAAAAAATTATAAATAGTGTGAGGATACTTGTACTCTCCCTTTCAATTATGAAATTGCTCATATTAATTAAAAATGTTTTGATTTTGCTCAATATATACTATTGATTAAATGAAAATTAAAAATGTTAATTTGTAAAGAAGTGGCAAAAATCTCAATTAAAGCAGTATTATTGTAATTAATTCATTTAATTAGATTTGGGGGCATATTTCAAATAAGTCCTTAAAGAATTTTAAGTGACTGTGAACTCGATCACAACTTTTAAAAACTCCTAGCATCCATATTGTAATTAATTCATTTAATTAGATTTGGTGGCATATTTCAAATAAGTCCTTAATGAATTTTAAGTGACTGTGAACTCGATCACAACTTTTAAAAACTCCTAGCATCCATCCATAGTGTTGAATTCACTGCTTCTGAATATAGTATCCCATCCCACAAAATATCTAAAAGAAACAATATTAAATTGTGTACACATATTTTTAAATGAGAACTTTTTTACTTACGTAGGTCACCATTTCGTCCATATTTTTAAGCCAGTAATGAGTATTATAGTCATTTGCCGAGGGCGGTCTTAACATTTATGGCTCGTAAGAAAGCTACATGTGTCGCATTTCATCGCTTCACTCGTATTTTTAAGACATTAATGAACGTTAAAGCTATTTCATGAAGTGAACCCAATAGGGAAGTAGGGACAATAACGGATCTATCCAAATAAGTGTTGGATAGGTCCATTAATTGTATTAAATTTTATTGCTATATTCGTATATTTTAGGCAGTAATGAGCGTTAAAGTCATTTTCAGAATGGGTAGGGTCATTTATAGGACGATCCTCAAAAAAATGGTTAAGAGGTCTTGGTTCGCAAGAAACTTACTTATATCGATTTTCATTGCTATACTAAAATTTTTAGGCCAGTAATGAGCGAAAAAGTCATTTTCTGAAGAGGACCTTATATGGGGTAGGGTCATTTATGGTCCGATACTAAAAAAATTGGTAGATAGGTTTTGGTTCGTAAGAAACTTACTTATACCGAATTTCATCGCTATACTCGCATTTTTAGAACAGTAATAAGTGTTAAAGCCATTTATTGCAGGGGACCTTATATGGGGGGTTTGGGCCGATCCTAAAAATAAGTGGTTAAAAGGTTTTGGTTCGTAAGAAACTTACTTATACCGAATTTTATCGCTACGCTCGAATTTTTAGGCCTGTAGTGAGTGTTAAAGTCATTTTATAAAGGGGACCTTATATGGGGGGAAGGGTCATTTATGAGCCGATCTTAAAAAAAATCATTAAAAGGTTTTGGTACGTAAGAAACTTACTTATACCGAATTTCATCGCTATACACGAATTTTTGGACCAGTAATGAGTGTAAAAGTCATTTTCTGAAGGGGACCTTATATGGGGGGTAGGGTCATTTATGAGCCTAAAAAAAATGGTAGAGAGGTTTTGGTTCGTAAAAAACTTACTTATACCGAATTTCATTGCTATACATGCATTTTTGGGCCAGTAATGACTGTTAAAGTCATTTTTTTGAAGGGGACCTTATACGGTGGGTAGGGTCATTTATTGGCCGATCCTTAAAAAAATTTGTTAAAAGGTTTTGGTTTGTAAGAAACTTAATGTACCGAATTTCATCCCTATACTTGTATTTTTGGGCCAGTAATGAGTGTTAAAGTAATTTTTTGAAGGGGACCTTATATGGCGAGTAGGGTCAATAATGGACTGATCCTCAAAAAATTTGGTACAAAGATTTTGGGTTATATGAAACTTATTTATGTCGAATTTCATCGCTATACTCGTACTTCTTACTTATGCCCGGAGGTCTACTTGTATGAGGGCTTTTCGAAAAAGTGGACCTACATGCCCCATTTTCAATATCAAACAAACCTTAGCAATAGGGAATATTTATGTAAAATTTCAACTGTCTAGCTTTTCTCGTGTGGTCCTTATCGTGATTTCAACACACAGACGGACGGACACGGCTAGATCGTCTTAAAATTTAATAAGGACCCGGAATATATATATACTTTTTTTATTTTTGCATTCTTTGCACTGAAAGAAAAGTTTCTAACATTTTCTAGTGCTGTATAATGTACTACTTTACAGTGTCCTCTATATGAAATGACAAAAAGCGTTACATTTTTATTTTGTATGACTATATGTTAGAAAAAATTAAAGCATAAACTATTAGTTTTGTTCATTGCCATCGGAAATGCATTTATTTGCAATTTAAGATATAAGGTAGACCTTAATATATACTCAGTGCAGTTAAAACTAAATAAATAATGGAAGATTTTAAAAATTTAACAAATAATAGATTGTTATGTGTATAAAAATATTTGCATTGTGCTCTAAATGTCAATTATCAGGACATTGAGGTAAATCGGCTTATATGTCAGGAAATAACATAGTAGCGGATATTACATTTGTTTAGGAGTTTGTGTCGATGATTAAACATTTTTAAAATTTTCGTTATTTAACTGATTCACTCAGAAAAAATAACATTTGGCAAACAGGAACTTATATTCACGTTTAACATCAGAGATTTCTCTGTGTGTATTTCCATCAAAAAACTTTAAAATTAAGAGAATGACGTATGTACGTGTGAATGAGGAAAAAACAGAGAACTCTTAAGATTGGTCGTCGCGTATATCTGATCCAAGTTTAAAAATAAAGAGCATGAAATACGAAATAAAGAGGCTGATGAATGCTTAAGATCGGATCGTAATTTTAAAAAGTTTAAATAAATATGTAAATATTTCGAAATAATCCAAATAAAAAATCATTTTGATAAACTAATAATATTTTAACCCATTTAATGTTCGAATTTTCCAATGGTACTAAATTAGTATTCTTAAATTTGTAATAGGTAAAATATATAATTAAAATTTTATTTCTATGTTTAATGGTTTAAAAGAGGCAGATAGTACCAAAAATGTACCATTTTATCGCTTGTTTCACCAAAAAGGGTTAAATTTCAAAAAAGTACCAGACATCTATTATCACAAATATTATTTTTTTGATATCTACATTCGTTCAAAAGATATAATATTACCAAATTTACCAGCTTTTATCCCCTTCATATTAGAAATCCTTATTCCGAGTACTTGTGTACCAAATTTTATTTTTCTAGAGGACTCCTTCTATTGGTTTCCTAATTATAAGATATGTTTGTTGCTTAGTACAGCTAATAGTAATAATTAGTATTTTTAATATTATAAGAAATATTGCTTTGGCGATTTGTTGGAAAATGTTTAACATATTTTCTAGGTCAGCTTTAAAAATATTTTTGGTGGAAAAGTTGGCAACAGTGTAGCCAAGCAAACTACAACGTTATAACAGTTTAAACTACCTACAGTTCATATGGGAACCATGGCAACAAAAAACGCTAAACAAATTCCATGTTGTTGTTTAGTACAGCAGTACAACAAGACCGAAACATTTTAAATACATTGCTTCATAAAAACCATTAGTATTATGAACTCACATATTAATACTCAAATTAAGGTAGAAAACAAACAAAAATGTCTCTTTAAATAATAAAAAAATTAAAAACAAATAAGAAGTTATAGTCGGGCGAGCCCGAGCATATAATACCCTACACCTGTATACGAATAAAATGTGATTTAGTTTTCATAATAAAGCATTTAAGTTGAATTGTACCTTGCCTCAGATATACTTAAGCCATTTATTGTTTAATAAAACTGTGGATATTTAAGTAAAATTTTGATGGGGGCTTTTCATATGGGTTAGGGTCAAATGAGGCGAGTATAGAACTTGGTTTTGCAGGTTTTTGTCGAGATAGGAGTACATTAAATATAATTATCAACTTTATTGTTGTATGGGGGCCAGGTTAAATAATGGACCGATCTTTACCATTTTCAATAGGCTTCGTGACTGGAGCAATAGAATATCATGTATCATGCTAAATTGACTCAGAAAATTATTCTGATAATTTAAGGTGGGTATAGGACCAATATTATTGTGCGTTACAAACATCAGCACAATCCCAATATACCCTCCCCACTAAAGTGGTGTATGGTATAACAAGTGAGAGTGTTATATTCGGCTGTGCCGAATCTCATATACCCACCATCAAACCGTATGCCTTAAAATAAATGCTCCCCTATAAACATCAGGGTGATATTAATCATCAAATTAACTAAAGAGGATCTTGTATGAGAGATAGGGTTAATAATTGACAGTTTTTCATTAAATTGTTTAGACTAATTTTGATTCATACAAAACATCTTTTCATCGAATATCACTTCCCGACACTTTCCGCGTGAAATTCGGTTGGTAGATTTATGTTTCTTTAAATTAGGGATGCCAAATGGGAATTCCCGATTCCCGAAAATTCCTGGATTTGAAAGTACCGAAAACCGGGATTTTTAAAAATAAAATCCCGGTGATTTTCGGAATTTTAAAATTCCGAAGTTTAAGTGTTTTTCTGCTAAATTTATACATTATAAAATATTAAATAAGAGAATTTTAATGGTTTTTGATTAAAAAATAAGCAGGATCATAAAATTTTAAACATTTTACTATGGCACTGGTCTTTTTAAGCGAATAGTGGACATTAAGTCATTTTTTGAAGGGGGGCTTTATAAGGGGGTTTGGGTCAAAAGAGGCCCGAAATTCAACTGGGTCTTCAAGGTTAGTATAAAACTTATTTGTGCCGCTTTTTATCTATATACGAGTACATTACACATTATTATGAACTACTCGGTACAATCCCAATATACCCAGGGATCCCGATATCGGGATTTATTTAAAAATCCCGGGATTCGGGATCAGTCACGATTGGCATCCCTACTATAAATGTTTCTTATATACAATTTCATAACTGTTCACGTATTTTTAAGTCAGCAAAGATCGATAAAGTAATTTTCTTATGGACCGATCCTCAATACATTGATTTTCTTTATTGTGTATTTTTAAGCCAGTAGTGATCGTTTAAGTAATTTTTTGAAGGACACCTTATATGGGAAGTTGGGTCAATTATATACAGATCCACATAAAGTTTGATAGTGAGATTCTGGCTTCATTGAATCTTATGTGTGTCGAATTTCATCACTATGCTCGTATTATTAAGCCAGTAATGAGCATTAAAGTCATATTCTGAAGCGGCCATATATGAGAGATAGAGTCAATTATAGACCGATCAACATAAAACTATGTGGGGAGATTTTGGATCATATGAAACCTATCTCGTACCTTTGAAACAGATGTGCCCATTAAAACTGTTTTTCGAGAGTCCACTTGTATGGGGGCTATCCGAAAACATGGACCTAAATTGCCCATTTTATACTTTTGTGGGTCTATGATCAATATTTCGATATTGATTATAGAATGATAAAATGAATGTACCCCACACCATAAGTGTTTATAAGTGAATTTTGAACTTCAAGTCATTTTTTGAAGGAGTTTGTATGGGGCTAGGGTCAAATGATGCTCAATCATTATATTTTGTCTTCAATAAAACTAAGTTTTGCCGAGTTTTCTTGACGTACTAGAACATTACACATAATTATGAGCCTAAAAGCCTTATTCGGGGGGTACAGTAGTACTGTTTTGTTGACGTAATAGAACATTTAACATAATTATGAGCCCAAAGGCTTATTCGGAGGGTACGGTTGCACTGGTCGTGGCGAAATAATAGACCGATTTCAATCAGATATTTTTCATGTTTGTGTGAAAATTATAATGTTCCAGATTAAAAA
Source organism: Lucilia cuprina (assembly GCF_022045245.1). Classification (NCBI taxonomy): domain Eukaryota; kingdom Metazoa; phylum Arthropoda; class Insecta; order Diptera; family Calliphoridae; genus Lucilia; species Lucilia cuprina. The sequence continues at coordinate 47,929,807 of NC_060952.1, read as the reverse complement.
AAAAATATTATTTAGGAAAAAAACAGAGTTGAATGACTAAAAACAATTAGATTTTGAGTAGATTTTAACGAAATCTAGTTACGAAGTAGATTTTGTTTTGTATGGGAAATCTAATTAAAATCAAATAGATTTGGCTCGAAATCTACTAGATTTTGTGTATGTGAAAATGGGGTATTACAAACAAGAAAACAAAATTAAATTTGTATGTAAACCCCACTTTTTAAAGTCTCTGATTCTCGCAATTTCTTAGCTCCCTATTTGTATGCAACGAGGTAAAATTACACAGAATATGAACCTGGGTCTCGTGTTTATTAGTCCGCTGAATTATATAAATGATATCAACGTGCGACACAAGCTATGCAGAAGTAATTTGTAGGAAAAGAGATAAAAAAGGTAAGTAGCAAAAGGCGAATATCAGCACAAATGCTACATAAAAGAGGGCCTTTGAGCTTTTGTTAAATATATCTGTATCTCTATAAAAAGCGTCACAACATTGTTTTATACAAGCTTTGTGACTTCCAAATTTCGTTATGTTAGGGCTTCAATTGACCCTAGCTACCATACAAAATCCCGATATGTATGTAGGTGTAAAAAGAAGTAATATATATTTTACGTACAAAAGATTATATCGTAGTTGCTCCAACAAAAAAAACTCATATTTTTTTATTTTATGAACAATTCCATACGAATATGTGACGTTCGTATTCTTTCATAGTGGTGTAGATTTTGTAAATATAGGAAACTAACTTTATCATGTTCCATTTAGATAATACTGAAAAGGCAACCATGTTATCCAAAATATGTATACATGATCAACAACGGAAGTTTTTTTAGTACATGTAAATATATACGAAAACTTGCGAATTCTGTTGGTGTATCATTTTGTTTTAATTTCTTAACCTATGGGGTTTATTTTTTATTCGTAATCCATAATTTTTAAATAAAAAAATTAATATAATGTTATGGGAAAATTTCTCTCCTGTATTGCTTTTAGGTTATAAAATACATACATATATTGGAAATACAAACACAATAAAAAGAAGTACATTAGAGTTTATATTCCCGTTTCGATTCGTTTTCGATTTCCGGGAATTGATTTAATAATTTTTTCATTCCGGGAAATTTACAAAATGTTTCAATACATAACAACCTGCACAGAAAAAACTGAAAATGTGTTTTAATTATCAAAATAATTGTATCAAGCAAGTTTTGCACCTATAACCAAAATTATGATATCAATTACCAAATTTGTATAAAAGTAAAAATATATATTTTTTTCCAAATAACGAATTAATCAGAACAATTAATGTCAATAATTGAGACAAGATTTAAAATTGATTAATTCATTAATTGTATAAATTAAATATTTAATAAATATAAAATTGATTTTTTATTAATTTATTAATCAAATAAATTAAACTGTTTGATAGAGCATTTTTTATAAATCAATTGAGAAGGTGATTAAAACAATCAAATTATTACCTTTAACAATGCGTTCAGCATTTACAAAAATTATTTACAAAAAAGTCCAGAAAATTTTTTCAATCAATTAAAAAATTAATTGAATTAATTAAAAATTTAATCAAAATTTTACACTTTAGTTTCAAACAGTTTCAAAAAACGAGATAATTAAGACAAATAAAAATTTGTTTAAATAAAAAATAAAGAAAATTAAAACATATTAATTGAAAATAAACTACCGATAATTTTTTCTGTGTGCACAATTAAACAAAAATTTTTTCTTATCTTTATAACATTTCAGAGCCATTAGACAGTGTCAGTTTTAGTGCAATTATCCGAAAATTAATTAACCCACAACTTTGTTAATCGATTCAATGACACAATTAAAGGACACTTGTAAAACTGCATCAATCATGAGTTGATTAAAAAGTGAAATGGAATTGGTATACAAATTAATTTTTTTATTTTACGTGCTTCCATTTTATTGATTTAATTCAATAAAACATTGGTAGCAAACATTTAAATAATATTGTCGATTATGTCCGACATCAGTTACAAGTTTGTTGCTCTATATGGGTGTTTTAGTCAATTATGGGCTCATTCTCACTTAATTTAGTAAACAATTTCTAATGAATATTATAATGAATTTTATAACAAACTCGATATTAATATGAAATATGTATGTATGCGATTATACGATTTCCATATGGATGCATGGATCAATGATGAACCGAATTCTACAGAGTTTGACAGATTCAATGTTGTTTAATAAAATTTTCTCTGATATGATTTTGCAACTCACACAATGTATTACGATTACTGAATAAGGCATTTAATTATTTAAGCGCAATTGCTAGAGGATCTTTGTGGGCTATAGTGATTTCGACCTACTTTGTACAGTTATTTTCAAAATTCAGACTCAGATTAACTAATTGAAAAAGTGAATATTGTTGAACTTTTGTGCCATACGCTTTTCAAAAAACAGTGTTTAACTTGTTAAATGAAAATCCACTATTGTAACATTTATGAAAAATATCGATAATTTTTGATGAATAATGGAAAAAGTGTTTTAGAAGGATATCGCAGGATATCCTTTTAGCATGTAGTGACATACATTTCTAAAAATAACGTATTTTTCTTTAGAAATAACCATTTAATGTAGCTGTTAACTTAAAATATCGCCCTAAACATTATAAAAAAATCTTGGGTCACCAGTGTCCTGTATACGCCAAAGAGTTAACGTATTTTTCTTTAGAAATAACCATTTAATGTAGCTGTTAACTTAAAATATCGCTCTAAACATTTTAAAAAAATCTTGTGTCACCAGTGTCCTGTATACGCCAAAGAGTTAAAAATTTCTTCGGATTTTCTTACAGACAGACTTTTCATTCGGTTTTGACATTATATTAAGCTAGCTTATGCATCTTATTGTTAGATCTCAAGTCTTTAAGATTTTAACAGGGTTATTTAGTTTATTTTTGAATTGTAAGCATTAAAATTAAACATAAAATATTAAAATTCCTTGTGATCTCCATGTTTTATGCAAGATGATAATAGATTTTCTGACAATTTTTCTTTATGCGAAAAATACACAAGCGGACAACCATCTTGGGCATCTAGGGAATATAGAATTATATCTTGTCATCTGCTTTAAATCATATAAATCTAGTTTTCTTCTAATTTCTTTCTAATTCTATTTATAGTGATCGTGGACCACTTATATTTTGCGCAAAGCTCATCTTTTATTTAAGATATGCCAAGTTAAAAATAAGCAAAGTCGACATTTCGATATTTTTACGGGTTTATACAAAAAAATATTTCCTTAATATTCATACAAGTCAATTAAGAGGTTAACGCAATTAAACAAATTCATTTAAACTGGAATTTAATTATATAATTATATGATATATGTTTCTGGACCAAATAAGCGGGTAAATTAAGAATGCGGAGAAACTAATGTATATAACATTTTGTTCATGTAGAAAAGATGGAATCGATAAATATTTTAAAATTTTTTAATATACAAGCCTACATATGTAGTTCCCCTTGACCAGTTTTCCTACAAAATTAAAATTTGTTCAAACATAAACCAAACCTATGGAGAATTAGTGTTCGATATTTAGAAGTCGAACTGTGCTATCGAGCACATACTTTCTTACATTATTTATTTACTTGTATGATATGAATGAACTAATATTTCAGTTTATTTGAGTATGAGCTCGATAGTATTGCCAAACGTACCGAAGATTCATGTGTCTCCACATAATAAAACCAGTTTTCCCTTAGATATTTTACAGAAGATAGTTTGCAAGCTTAAAAAATACTAATTATATTTCGCGCAGTTGGAAGATTATAAACTTGTATCTGTATTACAGTAATTCTTTGTAGCTATGACTCTAAATGTTAGAGTCTAAAATAACTCAAAATTCGTTTCATTCAAGACCCAAAGTATTAAAAAATGAGTCCGAAATTATCGCATATATGTCAATTTCAATCGTGCAAAGGAGTCATAAATGACTCGACTGTGATCAATAAAATGTCAAAAAATTTTATCTAAAAATTTAACTGAAATAAGCATTGGGAAAAATAGTAGAAACAAGTTATTAAAAGTTATAACGATATAACGAATAAAAATAAAAAATACCTAAAAATCTAGCTTTTCATATTGATAATGTCAAAATCTTGATTAAACAATTATAAAATAATGTAAAAATTAAAGAAGTCGTTCATATTTCTAATTTTAGTTATTCTGCATATCTGACCTATCGAACAAAATGATATAAACTATAATCTAACAAGTAAGAAGTTATAGTCGGGCGTGGCCGTCACATAATAACCTACACTTGTATACGAATAAAATGTAATTTAGTTTTTATAATAAAGCATTTAAGTTGAATTGCACCATGCCTCAGATATACAAAAGACATTTATTGTTCAATAAAACTGTGGATATTTATGTAAAATTTTGATGGGGCTTTTTATAGTAGCTAGGGTCTAATAAAGCCCTATAGTTATAAAGTTCATCAGGATCATCAAGGCTAGTATAGAACTTGGTTGGCGGGGGGTTCAGTTGCATGGGGCCTAGGTAAAATAATGGACCGATGTTAACTATTTTGTATAGTACCATAAAAGATCATGTGCCAAATTTCATTGCATTACCTCCAAAATTGCGACCTGTAGAGTTTCAACTTTATTGGTCAGTTGTAAAATAATGAACCGATCTTAACCATTTTCAAAAGGGTTCGTCCGTGGGGCAATATAATTTCATGTACCAGCTAAATCGACTAAGAAAATGATTCTGAGCCGATTGGTATACTTAAAGGTGGGTATAGGAATAATATTATTGTGCAAGCATTGCAATTGTATGAGGGTTATGCGAAATAATTTTCACTTTTCAATAGGCTTTGACCTTGGGTCAAATTTTTTAATGAAATTTTCACAAATTTCATCAGAACCGATTGGTATACTTTAAGGAATGTGTTGAACTAATATTTTTGGGTGGTGTATGAAAGTTTTTTACAACACTGAAGCAACAACTCGATTCGTTTCGTATCGGTTAACATCATGAGAAAATTACGCACTATAGAAATTAATTTCGATTCTAATTTTATTTCTATCACGACTGCGAGAATTACCCCCAGTACTCGGATTATTATAACATAATTTCATGCTTTGATTTACTGGCAACCCTAGTACATAAACATTTTGTTTAAATAAAAAAAAATTGTATATATGAATTCACAACAACAATATCCAACTATATACAAGTTAGTGTAAGCACTCATCAGAAAATACATACATATGTGGGTGAATAAGACAAAACTTTGTTTTGTGGACTATAGGAATTTAATTTTTTTGTTTTGAATCAATTGTAGTTCTGTTTGCAACTTTACAAAGTGAAGAAATGTGGATTTAAACAGGTGAAAAAATAAATAAAGAAGCTAAACAAATTTTTAAGTAAAAAGCGGCGAAACATGCACTTTAACAAAATGCTTTTTAAAAATAAAATTTATTGATTTTTTATAATTGTGTATGAATGTGTGTTTCTAAATACTATAAAATGAATTTCATTTAAATTAAACCAGTGTAATACAAAGTAAGTTATTTAGTGTAGTTCATATAAAAATTACTTTATGCCAATTACATATAAATACATATGTTGATGAAAATACTTTACAAAGTATTTTCACTCCCAGCACTGTAGTAATAATTTTAATGGCATAAAAGTACACTAATATTTATTATTCATTGAAATTACTCATAGATTTAAAGGTAACAAACTACAAATTACTTAATATATCGTTCATTTACTTCAAAATTGCCATTACATAAAATTCGATGTTCAAATTAATTTAGGCAGTTGGAACTGATCGCAGAGTTATAATCAATATTACCCAGCAAAAACCTGAAATTTTTGGTGATGGCCAGTAGTTATTTCATCCACATTATTTCATTTAGCTGAATAGGTTATTACAAATCAATTTGGATTTTTATAGCCCAATTGCCTAGGGCGTACAGTAAACCAACACCGGGTTAAATGAACGTGGTTCGAGCCCTTCTGGACATCGTATTTTTATTCAAAATGACATTCATTTATATTTTTCTGTAAAAAAAGTCTTAAAATTATAAAAATCAACATTATAATAGAGCATCGAATAAGCGGCTGGAGTGAGAAACATAGAAAACAACTTGAGGATTTTCTTATTTTATTATTTTTTGCTTTCAACATACAAAGCCGGCTCAAAATAACTATCACATAACATATTTGTAGGTTTATTTGTAACACATTAATTACATATTATTTGAAACTTGTCGATCAAAATAATTTTTCTGTTATAAAAACTTCCGCGTCAAATCGATTTTCTAAAACTATTACAAACAAAGTTAGCATTCATAAACAAACTTTCACCACCCTCAGTGCACTGAGGTTATAGAGGATATACTTACGAATGGTTATAGAGGGTATACGTATGTAAATAAGTTTGTCATTAGGTTTTTCTTCCAATTAGGTTTTGGCAACAATGGTTATAAGTCCCAAAATTTTTATACCTCCTTAAATTATGCTTCAAAAATATTTATTAGTTTGTTTTGCTTGTATGAAAGATTTAGGGAATTTCAGATTTATTGTTATACAGTCTTTATTTATATACATATATCATCATAAATAGAGACCTTGTATTGGAGCTGTGAACAATTATGGGCAGATCGTAAAAAAACACAGTAAAATTTGTGTATTTAATTTTAATATTTGTGCCAGATTTTGTAAGGATATCATAATTTGATAAAGACTGATTTTCTGAAGGGGACGTTTGTTTCTAAGACAGAATATGGATCCAGTATTTTTGTATATTAATTCTATTGATATTAAAGTTAAATTTGTAAAATTTTTTCAGGGAATGTGTATATTTGTATGGGAGGTGTAAGAATTTGTAGTCACATTCCGCCATTTTTCAACAGAGATTAAGTTTTCATAAAAAACAAATATGTGAAGACATGGAAATTAATGTCTAAAAAAGGCATAATAAATTGGCTGTTTCCTAAAATTGGTAGTAGATTTTTTTTGGGGAATATAATTATTATTTTACCACATAGAAATCCCTTCAAAACTTAAACCCTGAAATAAGCTATTATTAAATTTAAGTTCTATGTTCATGAACTGTTTTAGTCCTTTAAACATGGATCTAAATATATAATGAAACTTCCTAACAATGTATGCAATAAGATTGTTACCGCCAACACCCACAGAAATAGTCATTTCCCTTTTGAAGTATTTATTCTTGGCATAAAGGTATTCAATTTATTACTTTTTCCAAATTTAATAAAATTTATGTTCTTTGGCATTATTTTTTTTTTTTACAAAAACGTTACTTCAATTTTGATTTCAATCTAAGTAGGACCTAAAATAACTATTATAAAAATTTTAGAAATCAAAGTAATTGCCTTTTTTATATTTAAATTTAATTAAACGTTACACAATAACTGTTTTAGGCAACATAAAAAAATAAATGTTGTTCATAACTGTTATAATTCAATTATTATTTTTTTTTTCTATTGTTTTGAAACACTTATATTATTTTTTCTTTCAATAAAAATTTTATTTTTCTTTATATTCTTTTAATGGTCAATAATGGACTTAATCTTATAGGAATGAGTAGATAATTGCGGTTCCTTGAAAGCATTGGGGCTAGGATCAAATAATGAATTTAGTAAATAGATTTTGTTTCCAACTTATAAAACTTAATTGTGTCAAATTTTATCGCTATTCTTGTATTTTTAAGCGATGGACAATAAAAACTTTTGTTAGAACGTAAAGTTCAACATACAAGTACTGTTATCACCTAACTGACTTAGTTATTTCATATCAATAACTAATATAAAAAGGCGAATAAAATATTTATATTTTGAGAAATATATCATAAAAGTTATAACTCTTATGTCCTTGCTTTCAAGAAAAAACTTGAAAGGTTTCATTCGGACTATAACTCGTTATCGAATGCCATCATTATAAATTTCGAAACGTTTTGTTCGTTATCCAAAAATTAAAAATCTCGTACGATCCAATATAAATTCGTGCAAAAAACCTTCTAAAATAAAATTAAACCAAAAATGTTCAACATTTTCTCATGTTTAGCTTATTTTTTTATTAAGAAATTAGTATTTGAAGAAAAATATGCGGTTTTCGTTTTACTTACGTCCTTGAGAATTAGTTTTTCTGAATAGTAAAAGGGCGTAAGTTACATTAAAAAATAATAGGTTTAACACTTTTAACTTAATTCCAGTCAGTTTTTGTTGGTCAAATAGGCCGTAAGTATATTCGAAAATACGAATTTTTCTTTTAAAAAAATCTTAAGCTGTTAAATTAATCTCAAAATCGCAAGGATTCACTTAAAGTGTAATTTTTGTTTTATTTAATGCCAACTTACATCATTTTTCAATTTCGAAGTTCAAAATTCAAAAGAATTTAAAATTTTCATGAATTTAAAGGTAATTTTAAAACATAATATTTTAGAATATCGTTGATAGGGACGTTGATTTTAATTGTAGGAGTGTAACATTTAGCGGGAACATGTATTTGATACGGTGCATCATAATCAATCAAAAAGTCGATTTTGGCTTTTTCGTAATTTCATATGTCGATATGTACATATTCATATCGCCACCCGAATTTTGAAGCTCGTAACAACACTTTAAAAAAAATTACAGAAGAGACCAAGAAAACTTATTAAAACTAAAACTATTGTTCTTGTAGAAACGACATTTCCAACTGTATTTCAGAACATTTCAATTGAATTTCAGAAATTTTTAATTTACAATACTAAAAAGTGCATGTCAATGAAGAAGACTTGTTCAAACTTTCAGCTCTCTAGTTTTTCTCGTTTAGGCTCAATCGTGTCTAAACACATATGTATGTACATACATATATACTTTTATGGGCCTGCGAGCAATAACTTCATATTTTTTGGTGGTGGATATAACAATTAAAAAAAATCAAATGAAAAATATTTTCTGTTTCTACACTATCTCTTTTTGAAATAAAACGAAACTGCAATTAAAAAATCAAACTTTTATAGCATATATTATAAACTTTTAAAGCATATTTTGGAAAGTTTATCATTCCGTATGTAACATCAAGAAATATCTATCAAAGACCCAACAAGATGTATTTGGTTTTATTCAGCTGTTATTTTTTTCTGTATGTTTGCATGCTGTTCTGTTCTCACGAAGGTAAGTGGGTAAAACAAGAACAAGGAGATAAAGCAGTAATATGTTGGTAATACAGCTGATATTTGTTTGATGCTGGTAATACAGTTTGACGGTGGTATTACAGTACAACGGTTAATATTTCATTCTGCTAAAGTTTATATTTGTTTCTGTGTATGTTATGTGTGACATGTGTGCAGAGATACAAAATAAATAAAAAATGTTTTTTTAAACATACTTGGTGAAGGGTATATAAGATTCGGCACAGCCGAATATAGAAATATTACTTGTTTTTATATTATTTTTAATCGTAATCAATAATTAATTAGAAAAAATTAAATAATCGTTAATGATTTAAACAATCTAATTAATAATGATTACGATTATTAATCATTGTTTTACAGGTGCCAACGAAATGTGTAAAAAGGCTCAACCCAGAGACCAAACCAAACTCAGAATTTCTCCATCACAAGAATTTGAGATGCTGTAACAGCACAATCACATCTTTATTTATAGTCTTTTGACTTCTGAAAATTCAATCTTTCGTCTTTTACATAAAGGCTTCACTTATGTAATAATTTATTCCTTCTTTGAGATGTCATAACCCAAAGTAAAGAAACATATAAGTTGCATTTTTATAAAAAATTTATTATAGAAAGTAGAATTAACCACCAACAATATAATAAATCCATGGTTAAAATATAATTTTTGGTTGTCAACAAAAAAAACCAAACATATTTTTTGTATTCACAAAATCAGTTGTTGGTGCTTTTTCAATAAAAAAAAATAATTGTATTGTAAATTTCGTAATTAATATGACAATTGATTTAATACCACTAAATTCGTTATTAAATTATTATATCCGGATAAAACTTGAAATGAGCTTGTTCTGTGTATAGATAAATCTTTCTATTAAAATGTTTTCAAACTAATATAAATTTTTCTGGACCTAATTGCAATTAGTTTGATATATGTTAGTACCAAAGAATAACAAGAAGTTGGACTATGACATTGTTTTACAACAATAACATTTACCTCTATTGACAGACGTGTTCTGTGTATATTCAACACACTTGTGAGAACTCAATTCTCTCATAATGTTTTAAAACTTTTTCACGAAAATACTGGGATAATAAGTCTCGCAGGGAATTTATCACAAACACATAACATTTATTTATTTTTATACCCTTCACCTTTGTGAGAAGGGTATATATAAGTTTGTCATTCCGTTTGTAATTTCTATAATATAATTTTCCGACCCTATAAAGTATATATATTCTGGATCCTTATAGATAGCGGAGTCGATTAAGCCATGTCCGTCTGTCTGTTGAAATCAGTTTTTAGAGGACCCCAGATATCGGCGAGATCCGAATCTTCAATAATTCTATTAGACATGCTTTCTAGAAGATCGCTATTTAAAATCAGCAAAATCGGTCGGTAAATAACGGAGATATGAGCAAAAATCCGAGACAACCTCTGAAAATTTAATCAAAAATTGTTATAAAAGCAACAACAACACTGTATATAGAAAAAGATGTACACGTGTGTGTGTAGATGTATTTGGTTTTATTCAGCTGTGTATTTTTTGTATGTTTGGAATCCAAACATACAAAATATACACAGCAAAATAATATGATTTGCATTTTTTGTTAAAATAAAATAATTTTCCCTTTTGTTTTGCAAATATATTTTTTAATGAATAGAAAAAAGTATTTAAAATGTTTTCAATTATATGAGAGTAGATTGTGAGTTATTGTACAATAATTTTTGTGCGAATAATGTAAGTTTGAAATTTAAAACTAACACAAATTTTTTCCAAGTGCTTTTTAAAACAATTTTTTTACGATAAACAAAAGCAAAATCTACGTCTCATCAATGTTTACCAGCAATGAATCAGAGGTCGAAGTCGACCGGCTTCGAGTCGGAGCTTAGCCGCCGAACTATATTTAGTTGCTTGAGCCGCCGCCGTAACATTCGGCTTAAATCGACTCAAATTTTTTTAATGTTTTTATAACTAGACTGTAAGATCAATTATTTTTGATTCTGTAACATAATAAATTATTATTGTCCAAACTATATTTTAAAAGCATACAAGATTTAATTTTATGTCGACTTCGCCTCTGCAATGTATACGAAAGTGTTGTTTTACTCTTGCTTGTATAATGTTAAGAGCAACAACAACGTATTGCTAGTGATAAGAAAACACACTGTCTATAGCTAAGCGCATTTACAAAAACAAAAGAGTACTAATAGGGCTTGGGCACCCTTGGTTTGGATGCTGTTGGCGTCATTGCGTTGTTATTTTTGTTTTTGTTTTTCTGTGTTTTTCGTTATGTATGTTTAGATGTCTGTTGGTTTAGATGCCTTGTGTATATTGTGTTTTATTTCGTTTAGCGTTGTTGTTGTTCTTTTTGTTTAGCTTTTGATGTAATAATGTAGTCGGGAAAAAATTTAAAATTTATAAAAGATGTTTAAAATACACTATGGTGAAGGGTATATAAGATTCGGCACTGCCGAATATAGCAGTCTTACTTGTTTTACACAATTTTGTTGCCTTTAACAATGCGAAATATTGTTATTTTCCACAAACTAAAAATATTTTTATACCCTACACCACTATAGTGGGGAGGGTATTATACGTTTGTGCTGATGTTTGTAACATACAAAAATATTGGTCCAATACCCACCTTAAAGTATACCGATCGATTCAGAATCATTTTTTGAGTCGATTAAGACATGTCCGTCCATCTGGCTGGCTGTCCATGTAAACCTTGTGCGCAAGGTACAGACCGCAATTTTCAAGATAATTTGATCAAGCATGTTTTTTGGCACAAGGACGAAGCCTATTGAAAATGGTTGAAATCGGTCCATTATTTCACCTAGCCCCCATACAACAGTACCTCTCGATTTGAACTTTGTATGCCATAATTACGTCAAATATTCTGCTATCTCTCTAAAAATTGGCACAAATAAGTTTTATATAAGTATAAATGACACTGCAGATTTTCGTAAGGATCGGCCTATATTTCACCCTAGCCCCCATACAAAGCCCCCTTCAAAAAATGACTTAAACGTCTAAAATTGATTTGTAACCATTTGTATCGCAATGAAACTCAACAAAACTAACTGTTATTTAGAAATATATCCTTTTCCAAAATTTACCGAGGATCGGCCCATATTTGACATATATAAAGCCTTTTTAGAAATTTTAGTTTTTTATCAATAAATGGCTTAAATATTTTGGAATTATGGTAATATGTATTCAACATAAAAGTTCCTTTACAAAAAATAAAAATTTTAATAAGTAAACATTTTAAAAATATACTCATGGTGTAGGGTATTATATGGTCGGCCATGCCCGACTATACTTTCCTACTTGTTTTTTTATTTTTTTGACAATTAATTTTTTTATGTTGAAATTAAAACTGAAGAAACAACGTTGTAAATTTTGGCATTGAAATTTAAAATTTTTTTTTAATATAATCTTATTTTTTATTTTAAAATATATTTAAAGCCCGAAAATTTTTTTTATTAAATGTTTACTGATCATATGTTGGCAATATAAAATGAAAAAATATTCGAAAGAAGAAATTTAAATGTAATTTATTTTTCCTAAAATTTTTATATACGATTTTATGCAACTATGTATGTTTGGAAAGTGTGGTGAAAGTGGTTGCAGCTCCAATACTTATATAAAAATTCTACCAATACATTCTTAGAGTTAGGTACAGAGTGACAACTCCTTTAGGTACCAACAGACAAGCCCCAATTTCTTATTATTCTTTGGTTAGTAGCCTCAATAAGGGAACAAACATTTTGCAAAGTTATTTTAAAATTATATAGTTAAATGGGTTTTAATAAAAAGTAGCTTGCTGGTGGAGGGTATTTGAGATTCAGCATAGCCGAATATAGGACTCCAACATTATATTTCTCTGATTATAAAAATATTTCTTGTATTTTAGTTCATATCAGTTTTCATGAAAAAAAGTTACTGCGTTCAACACTAAAATAATTTTGAATGACAAAGACATCTTTTTATAATCTCTATAATGTTTCAATTTAATCTTTATAAAAAACACGTTAAAATATTAAATAAAAATATTTTTGTGTTGAAGGATCTATATCGTGTTATTAACTTAATTCATTTGTCGAGTGTATTGCATGTGTTTTTATGATGAAATGGATTAAAGATTTAAATATGAATGTGTATTTCTGCATCAGCACAATATGTATAAAGAAGCTTTTCCCTTAACGTTCTCTATGTACATTTATTTATAACTTTTATAAGTAATTTCGCTATATAAAATAATGTAGTTGATATTTGCTGCCAAAATTTAAGCATTTCGTATTTGTTTAAAATACTTTTACAAACAGTTGAATTATGAAATACGCTTTACAATAGTTAGATTTGCAGATATGGTTTTATACTTTGTTTTCTTCGATTTACATTTTAAACTTTTTTGACTTTATAATTTTCCAGTTCAAAAGAGAAAAATAAAAAACGATGCCATAAATATGAATAATAACATTGTCTAGTTAAACTAAATTCAACTTAACTTAGTATAATATTTTATAATGGAAAGAAAAAACTTAAAGAACAGAAAGTAAAGTATGTAAAATGGAAAATGTTAGGACTAAGTAGGAAGGCCCATAAAGCCCGTAATGATAATAATAACAGTAATACAATACTTCTGGTATGTTATGTAGCCGCATTAGCTTAGTAATTGTAAGTACAGTGCACTCGCGGTAACGTGAACACCGTCTAACGTGAACACCGCCTAACGTGAACAAGATGTTTTTTACATTGACTACTCTGTAACGTGAACAAACACAGAAAGCTCTTTAACGTGAACAAATTTTTTCACAGTATATGTTTTCTAAGCATGAACACAACATTGAAATACATTCATTAAATTCGAATTTAAAAATTTTGGGAATCCCCTAAATAAATGAGTGTATATCCCCTAAATTATTTTGTTTGTAATGCAAAGAAATTTGAAGTTAGTTTATTATGTGAAGTGAGTGTAAAAAAATCTAAATGTTTGCAAAAAGGAACAAGTGTGACTAGTTTAGCAACAAAAAGTATAATGTAGTTTAGCAAAAAAGTATAAAATATCAATTGAAAATTTTATTATACCCTACACCACTTTAGTGGGGAGGGTATATTGGGTTTGTGCTGATGTTTGTAACATACAAAAATATTCGTCCTATAACTATCTTAAAGTATACCAATCGGCTTAGAATCATTTTCTGAGTCGTTTAAGCTATGTCCGTCCTTCCATCCGGCTGGCTGTCCATGTAAACCTTGTACGCAAGGTACAGGCCGCAATTTTCAAAATAATTGGGTGAAATTTGGCACACACGTTTTTTTTGTCCCAAGGTTAAAATCGGTCTATTATTTCGACTAGCCCCCATACAACCGTACCCCCCAAATAGGGCCTTTTGGCTTATAATTAATTTAAATGATCTATTACGTTAACAAAAGTCGACAAGACTTAGTTTTATAGAGCTTTAAATTCCACTACCACGATTTTTGTAATGATCGGGCTTTATTTGACCCTATCCCCCATACAAACTCCCCTTCAGAAAATGACTTAAAGGTCAAAATTCACTTACAAACACTAATAACACATTTAAATTCTACATAGAAGAGAACCTAACTCTCCCTACCAACATTTTTAAGGATAGGTTCATATTTTGCCCTACTCCCCTTTGAGCCCTCTTGTAAAAAATATTTTTTTTCCAAAAAAAAAAAGAAAAAATGTTCCGAAATAAAGTTAAAATAAACAAACCAAATGCTTTATTTTTTTAAATAATCCCCATTTTTAACATACACACAGACTGGTGTAGGGTATCATATGGTCGGCTACGCCCGACTATACATTCATACTTGTTTTGTTTTGTAACGGATTTTAATAAAATTTTAGTTTAATATTTTAACAATATAAATAATAATAAAAGAATATCACGCTCAAGCGTGTAAAATACAGATTTATAAATTAAAATTTGATATTTTTTCATGAAATTTAACAATCGCTAACGTGAACAATTTCGCTAACATGAACTCCCTTGGTTTTAATTAGTTCTCGTTACCGCGAGTGCACTGTAAGTAAATATATTTGTAGTCACCTTATCGCTTGAAATTATCTTATTTAATATTACACTAGCATTCTTACTGTACTATTCATTTACGCAGGTTTTCTAATTATGGTTTTACAACATTTACTTACTTGAATGCTGTGCGATAAAGCATTTTAGCGGAATGTCTGGTTGACTAGTTGGATGGCGGTATAGCTGCCCTACTATTAGGAAAATTGTTTGTTTGGTTGCCTTTTGTGTTAAGCTTTACACTAACTAAAGCGCGTACAGTGGCAGTAAAATATAAAATTTCCACGCATTAGAAATTTGACTTACATATATATAAAGACAATTTAACAATTTTTTAAGTAATCAATTTTAAATTATAAAGCATTTATCCTAAATATTGTTTATGATTTATTTAAGCAATTTATTGACGAAAAGAAGTTTTTTTCAAAAAAGCTTTATATGCGGGATAGGAACAAATATCAACCGATCCAGTGATATTATTATTTGAATGTAGTAATAGTGAAATAATTTTCTGACAGGGGCCTATGACGATCCTCATAAAATTTGGTATACAGATTTTGGATCTTATTTGTGTCGAATTTCATCGCAATACTCGTATTTTTTATCCAGTAATGGGCGTTAGAAGGAATATAACTCATATAAATCGTAAAAACTTTAAAAGAAAAACAATTTTATTAAAAAGTGCGATTCCGTATGTTCCGTACGGACTCTATTATAGCGTTTTCAACAAGCAAGATCGTCTTAGAATTTAATAAGGACCAAAAATATATATATATTTTGTGGGTCTATGACCAATATTGTGATGCGTTATAAACGGAATGACAAAAACAATATACCCTATCCTTTTGATAGTTGAATAATAAATTTAGCATTTCAACTTGATACGACCACTGTCCAGTAATACCACTTATGATTGTGTGCTGAAAGTGTAAATGTTTTACGTAAGAATGCCAGTGTATGTGTATTGATGTACTCTTGGCGCCAATTCATTAGCGCTGTTACTTAGTTGAAAAGTTTTTCCTTTTGTGGTTGTAAAAATATTTCTTTGTTGTGAGAACGAAGCCAAACAAACCTCAACAAGCCAAACCAAAATAGACTAAACGAAGACAGGCAGGATTTCAATTCGGCCATTATGATGTCCTAGCTGGAAGCCTATCTAACTGCTTCACTTATTTGTACATGAAAGAGTGGCGTTTGGTGGTCGCTATTCTGCTGCTGCTTCATCTTCTATTTTTGCTAGAATGATTGTAGTTGAAAATTGTTTTCAAGAACTCTGAAATTATTTAGTTTTACTTTAAGTATTTTTTCTGTTTTTTTTTTTTGTATCTCAAGCATTTCTTAACTTTCTATCAGCAAGATATACTGACAGTATTATACACAAACATTTCGTTGTAGAACTTTGGCGTTAGTTTGAATAATGTTTGTGTCTGGGAGTGAGGATGTTTTATAAAACAAAAATAAACAAACAAAAATCATCATCATAATAAATGAAAATGGCTCTAAAGTACCTTTACTTAAATAGAAATGCACACTGATGTAATTGAGTTTAAGTAGGCGATAATAAGTGTTGGAATTAAAATGACGTCACCTCATCGCTGATTTAATTTGCACCAAACTTGAATTTTATTTAATATAGTCAATAAAACAAATATTAATGTGAATTCTACGTTTTAAAGCTTTTTTATTTCTTTTCTTCCTCATTTCTTAGAGATATCATCGATTGATTCATTATTATGACGACTTGTAGAAAACAGGTCTTTGGAAATTTTACACAATTCTCACTGCCCAATAGAAGTTTGTAAAATATTCGAAATTTTGACAAATTTTAATTAATGGTAAGTAATTAATATTTTTTCTAAGTAATATTGAAAAAAAAAATAATCATATCCAACTAGCTTTTCAATTCTTGAAATGAAATTTTTCGCAATATTTATACATATATAATACATACATATAAAATGTTTAAAATTCCACATAATTTTGCACCGAACCAGACGACTTTTTCCACCATAATGCGGTTTTGAACCTCTTTGCAGCGGCATTTCTACTGATTGATAACGTTTAAAGTGTTTTTACACATTTTGTTTTTAATGACGCAATAATGATAACGTCGCGTGAATTGGCGATAAGAATTTGTATAAGTTCTACAATGAATATACTGAAACAATTTGATTTTAATAAGCAGTGATACTTCTACGGTTGACTAAATCATTTCATTAAGGTTTTTAAAAATATTTTTAAATGGGTGTTAATAAAAAAAGCTAAACCTAATCAATAGTTATAGCTTGCATTTTGCTTTTATCTTTAGAAAAAATAAATATATATAAACACATCTATAATAAACAAACATTTGCTAAACAAATTGTAAGTACAAGCAATTAAAATATGTATAGTATATGTCGTGTTTAAATTGATTGAACAATGTTTTATTTGAATTTAATTTTTTACCCGTTGAAGCTGTTTTCTTCTCTGGTGGTTCGATTTTACTTCAGGTATTCTTTAAACACGTCAAGCGATCTTCACCTAATGCATATATCAAAAACTTATCCTCATTATTGCAACTTGCCAATAACTAAAGGTAGAATTTTAAAACGCCTATAACTTGTTTCTAGTTATTAAATTTATATTAAGAGATAAGCTGGGAGAACGATTATCTTATTGTTTATCGATATCCATTAACTAATCTATAATTATAATAACTAGAAAAGAGTTATCTGCATTATAAAATGCTACATTTAGTTATTGCAAATTTGTAATAATGAGGCTTAATATCTTAAATAAAATCCCTTATTTTAATTAAATAAATATTTTTTAAGGTTTCCGTCAAAGAATAATAAGAAATTGGGGCTTGTCAGTTGGTACCTAAAGGAGTTGTCACTCGGTACCTAACTCTATGAATGTATTGGTAGAATTTTAAATAAGTATTGGAGCTGCAACCAAGGTATATTAATTTTATAAGGTAGAGTCATCGGCGAATTCAGAATACCGAGCGAATTGGTTATATTTTTTTATATGTAGTTTGACATTGTGCCTGCACTTGAAGGCGAATTGGCTGTCAGGGAAAAATGTCAAAAACAGCTGACAAATAAATCAAAGCGAATTTTTGTTAAACAAAAATGTTTATAAATTTGAATTTGTTTGTAATTTAATTTGATGTTTTTAAAAATAAAACTAATTTCGTGTAGTATTATTATTGGTTTTAAAACATAAACGAATTTAACAGCATAAATTTTGTCTTTAATCACAAATTTGACATTAACAAAATGAAAACAAAGTTTGACATTTACAAAATGTAAACAAAGTTTGACATTAATTCCACACCACGGCGAAAAATGAACATAGTAGCAAAAAACGATCAGCTGTTCTGATAACACTACCTTATAATTAATATATCTTGGCTGCAACCACTTTCACCACGCTTTCCAAACATACATATTTGCATAAAATCGTACATAAACATTTTAGGAAAATAAATTACATTACGCATATTTTTCAATTTATACTGCCAACATCTGATCAGTAAACATTTAATTAATATATTTTTCGGGCTTTAAATATATTTTAAAATAAAAAATAAGATTATATTAAATAAATTTTTCAATTACAATACCAAAATTTACAACTTTGTTTCTTCAGTCTTTCACCTAAGTAAGGTGAAATCATCAAGGTAGCTGATTTTTATTTGTTTATTGTAAAAGTGCTTGGGTTTTGTCAAAAATAATTTATTTATTTTTATTTTAACATAAAAATAAAATTTGTGTTTTCAAACGAAAAAAATTCAAATAAAAAATTATGAATGAAAATGCTGATAAAAGGGTTCCAAATGAAGAATATCAGATGAAGCACCAATAAGACGTTGTCCTGCTGCGAATACAAATTAAATGCAACGACGGTTTTATATGTAATATTGTGAAATACACAACAAATTTTCCTTCCAATATTTATTATTTTTCAATTTTAGAAATTTCATTTTGACAAAACCCATACTCTAAACCACTGAACACTTAGAAGTGAAACGCTGTCATTTTTTTAGAACAATAACGTTACGCTCTTCTCACAGACGAGTTCTGTGTAACTCCAACACATATGTAAGAAACTTACTCTCTCTCCAAACTTCAAAACTTAGTCGCGAAAATTCTTGGCTTATAGAACTTAAAAATATTTTTTATCACTTAACGTTATATTTTATTTTAAAAATTGATTTCGGGATTTTTATTATTTTTTCAAATAAGTTAAAGAGTTTCTTATCGTGCTTTCAACCCCAATTTTTAATTTATTATTTTTTTGCACACTTTAAATATATTTAATAGCCCGAAAAGATTTAATTTTTTACAAAAGAAAAAAATATTTTTTTTTTTTTGACATTTAGTTTTTTGGTTGAAATTAAAAAGAAAAAAGAACAATGTTGTAAATTTTCGTATGGTACAAAAAAAAATATTTCAACTAACTTAATTATTATTTCAATATTGCAGATTAAAAACCAAAGATGCGTTCATATATAATGTTTTTAGATAAATTATGTTGCAAAATATTTAAAGAAATCTTTTAAACTATAAATTCAAATGTAATAATTTTTTTTCAAAATTTTTAAATCCGATTTTTTACAACTATGTTGGCTTGAGAATTCTACTAATACATTCTTAGAGTTAGGTACCGACTGACAGTAGACTTAGGTACTTTTTGACAGCGTTTCACTTCTTATTTATTCTTAGCTCTAAACAAACAAAAAAATATTGTGTTTGTTGCGGTGGTTGCCTAAACGCTCTCACCTTACTTATTACATCATGATTTTAACATAAAAAAGAATTAATTGTCAAAAAAATTAAAAAAAAATATATAATTTTTAGTTTGTCGAAAAAAACAATATTTCGCATTGTTAAAGGCAACAAAATTGTGTAAAAAAATAAATAAATGTTATGTGTTTGTGAAAAAAATTCCCTGCGAGACTTATTATCCCAGTATTTTCGCGAAAAAGTTTTGAAACATTACGAGAGAATTGAGTTCTCACAAGTGTGTTGAATATACACAGCGAGACTTATTATCCCAGTATTTTCGCGAAAAAGTTTTGAAACATTACGAGAGAATTGAGTTCTCACAAGTGTGTTGAATATACACAGAACACGTCTTTGTTGTAAAACAATGTCATAGTCCAACTTCTTATTATTCTTTGGTTTCTGTTCTCTTTCTTCAACATTATCGTAAATTACCACGTGAATATTTAAAAATTTAAATTTAATAAGGAAAAAGTGCTATTTAATACTTCTCATAGATTCTCTTCAAAAAATGTTCTGATTTGACTACGAAAAAGTAAAAAAATCTCTCCTATAGAAAATCCAAAAGGTACCATTTGAAAAATGAAAAGTACCAATAAGTAGCCACTTACAGACTAGTGGTCAGTTAGTACGAGGCATGATAATGTCTTTTAGACATCCCGAGATATAGCGGTACAAGGGTAAACTATTGGATAATTGACCGAAATACATATGAAATGTGCATATTAATTTTCATATTTTAATAACAATCAACTTCTGAGCAAAAGCATCTTGTTTCTTATAGGCTTTATTCATGAACCAAATTTTTAAATTAAGTTTTATAAACCTTTATTCAAATAAGCAATACTTTATGTCAACATAAAATCACATAATTTAAAGTACCTTTTATAAATAAATGGGTTAAGTTTTTCATAAGGCGTATGCTCAGTATTTATTTATCTTTTGTGCAAAATAATAATAAAAAACAGTTAAATTTATTCTCGTCTCGTCTAATAATAGTCTTTTTCGGGAATTTAAATCAATATATCACAGATAAAGCTGAAACGATACATATCTGATTTCATTTGCTTAACCAAAAATTTTGTCCAGCAGTTCGACAAAGAGTCAATGCATACGAAAAAGACAGTAATTTCCTCTAATAGTTAACCACTAGAGATTATACTCTTAAAATTTGTTTTTTTTTTTCTTATACTTCCGAAAATAGTTATTTTATCCATCTTTTGGAGAAATTATGGTTACTTTCTACTAATATGCCACCATCTGGTTGACTCAAATTTATATCTTTCGGGTTAATCGTCACATTGATATCCCATAGTATTCTAGAGAGTAGATACTTGAAATTTTGAACCTTTATTTCCATTAATATCTTATCACCTGTTGGCTCCAATTCGCATGTTTTGGGCCATTCATCAAGAATAAAAGTAAGTCGTCACTATCCTAGAACACGTCCATGTTCTAGTTTTGTAGCAAGTAAAGCAGCAGCAGTTAAATAGGTAGCAAAGACTTCCAAGAACCCATTTGGAGATTACCATCCTTTGACTATTTTTGACGGTCTTTTGACGGAAAAAAATTATTTAGGAATTGTGGGCCACAAAATTTTATTATATAATTCGGAATATC
>NC_060952.1:47900267-47908045 GCF_022045245.1 Lucilia cuprina | reverse complement strand
GCTAAAGCTAATACATATATAAGACCGAAAAAGCTAATGTGTATAGTAATCAAATTACTAAGTACGACAGGAAGTACTAGGAATAGTCTACTATAGCGGGCTCACTTATTATGTGCAACCAAAAAAAAAGACCGCCTCCATTGAGTACTAACTCCAACAAATCCCATTTGGCAACAATAGTTCCAACAGAAAGTACTTGCAACGGGTTCCAACGTTTATTTAAAAAGCAACAACACAACCAACGTACCTCTTGCTAAAGAAAGCCTATAAATTTCATAAAGAAAAAGAAACACCATGGGACGACTGATCTTTATAACGTTGTTGTTGTTTATGTAATTTTCTTGTGTTCTTTGGTCGAGAGAGACGGTTGCATCAATAAAATAGAGAATAAGCGCAGTCGACGTCTAATTGTTGTTGTTATGGGGCATTTGAAATAGTCAACACACATGTACCTTATGATGGCAAGGGAATGGAATAAGTAAACGAAACGCAGTGAGTTAAGAAAAAAATGTAAATAATAAGAATGATAACTAACGAAACAAAGGAAAAAATGTTAAGAATAAAAACAGAAAAGAAATTAACTAAACAAATGTAGATTTAACCCATAAACGAATTGTAATTTTAAAATTTGAATTGTAATTCACAATAATTCTATATTGTGTAGTTGTTGTAAGTAGGTTTTGCGTTTATATGGGAATTATATAGAATTAAGAGAATGAATTTCAATGTTCAGATTAAAATCGCATAACACGATCAAAGGATAGTATTATGGGATAAAATCAAATTAATTCATTAATAGAAAAATGAAGAGAAAGATCCTAGAGTTACGCTAATAGAATAAGACAAACAATGTGTAAAATATTTACTAAAACAAAATCTATCTTTGAATTTATGAAATGAATAATAAAAGGGAAAATTCAATTATAATGAAAGATTAAATAACTGTGAATGTGTGTATGATGAGGGAGCAAACCAGACGAAATAAGCAGACGGACGAGGTGAGGACGAACCAATCAGACTAAAACGGACGGAGACTCAGAAGTAGGGGCTGTAGAGAAATTAATAAATGATAAGGTCATTACAGCACGGACGGGAGGGTTTGGCCATGCCAGTCGATAACATCTAGGACAGGGCGGATGGTGAGGACTGATTTGGAAACTTGTATGTGAAGTCATTTTATTTTATACGGGTACGGAAATTTTGTGTACTGCGGCGGACTGCACATAATCATGTCACCAAGAATCCACCCATATCCGACGAGCTAGGTTGTGCTAAATGCAAGCGTACCCAGGTGTTGTGATGAGTGCAAAACAAGAGCTACGTCCGCGCGTAACACTGGCACCCAACGGGAATGAGCGCCTAACATTGGCGCATACCCAACGTGAACATAAAAGTTCACCCAGCTGCAGCAAGTTTGTTGTTGTAAGTTCAGTCAAATCACTTCGTACTTTTGGGTGCAATATGATTTGATTTTAAGAGTTTTTGTTTTTTTATTAATTCCATACAATTTTCTAATCATTCTTTTATGTTGACAAAATTAGTTTATTTGAGGGCCAACTGATATCCCTAAGTTGTGGTTTATATACTACGCTAGATTGTGTCTTGGATTCAAGTAGCCTTTGTTTTCGAATTAAGTATTTTGCTGCCGTTTTAAGGTGTTACCTTAACCAGTGAGGTTTAATACTAATTCGGAAATCGACCTATTATAGGAAAGATGGCCAGCACATTAGTACCTGCATGGAGTACAATTGTTTGTGGTAATCAGTATGACAATTTTTGGAGGACGAAGTAGTGAGACGGTAGGACTATTTTATTGGTTTGTGAACTTAGTGCATACACACAAAGGATATATAGAACAAATTGTAAAAATATTAAGCAAGACAATTACAAAGAAACACAAAACGGATAAAATTCAAAGTTTTAAATTTAAGAAACTTTATAGTATATTTGAAAAGAAGAAAAAGTTAACAACTTACGAAAAAAAAGAATTATAGAACATATGTAGATATATTGTAAGATTTTGGTTATTGGTTGGTTGAAAAAAATTTTTAAGGGAAATTTTGATTTTCAAGGTAACTAAAATATTGAAAATTATAATAACGTAATTAAGAAAAAGGATAACTATAAATCTGGGTTATCTTTGGTCACCTGTAGCTTTTTATAGTTGTTATTGGCTCTCAGTAATATTAACTAAATGTCTGACGACGAAACGAACTTAGTTAGTCTTAGAAGTGGTAGGACTTATTCGAGAGAAACACTTGACACTATGAATGAACCAGTGGTAGAAAAAGTTAGGAGTGAGGTTGACGGGGCAACTTCGTTACCCCCTGTTGGCAATATGGAAGCACTGATGAAACGTTTTGAGATGATGTTTGTACAACATCAGATGGAAGTAAATAGAGCTACTACTGAAGCGGTACGAAGTGCGGTCAAAAGTCTTAGGAAAGACGTTGATAGTATCAGTGGAAGACTTTCAGGGTTAGAGAAAGGGGAAAGCGATTCGAGTGGTCCAAATAACCAAATCAGAGACGATACGGGTGAAAAAATTCACCGAAGGAGGTTATTCGATCAGACGCCAGATTTTACTCCAGCAATGCGTCCTAGTTACTCTCGCAATGACACTGATAGTAGAAGAGATAAACGTGTACGAGATTGGGGACTCAAATATGACGGTAGCCCGAAATCGATACCTGTGGAACGATTTTTATTTCGTGTAGAAAGTCTTCAAAAGAAACATGGCATTTCATGCGAGGAGTTATACGCGAATTTTCACTTACTATTAGAAAAACAAGCTCAAGAATGTTTTTGGCTATATATGGAGGAGCATGCAGATGACGAATCTTCTAACTTCACCGACTTTCGGAAAGCGTTCTTAAACCAATTTCGCCAAGGGGTCTGTGATGTGGAAATACGAATGGCTATTAATGAGCGAATACAGGGTCCGGGTGAATCATTTGATGATTATTACGCCGCAATACGAGGTATGGCATTCACTATGAAGACTAGGTTAGATGAAACAGCCCTGGTTAATATTATAAAAAGGAATTTACGTTTTAAGATTAGAGACTTGATATTTGGTTGTACTATTAACAATTTAGACCAGCTGCGATATGAGTTTCGACGTGCAGAAAAGCATTTATCTCAATTTTCAAATAAAGGATTTAATAAGAGGAAAGTGGACGAATTAGCTTGGCCAGCAGAAACGCCAATCGATGGTGAAGATGCTCCGAACTTAGAAGCCTTTGAAAGAAAAACCAAGAGAGATCAGGATGAAATACACAAACCTGTTCAGTCACACCACCAACAAGGATATACGAGAGAGGAAAAGTCATCACCATGTCCATGCAGCTCTGCTTTTCACAAACTTACGTGCTTCAAATGTGATCAACCGAATTTAAAATGTTTTATATGTGACAAGTGTGAGGCGGGAAACAGAAAAGCCGACGATCAGTCCGGGAAGAGTCGTCAGGTCAGTCAGATCCCGGAGAAAACACCTCAGTAATATTATTACAAAATGAAAAAAATACTTCTTCAATTTTAAATAAAACAATAATTACAACACCCACGCTGGAAGAACGACAAAAACGTTATGAAGAGGTAAGAGAACGAATATTTGGAAATTTAGAAGAAAATAAACGTTACACCAGGAAATATATTAAAATTAAAAAGATTAGACAAAAGACAAGAGATAGAAGGTTTGAGGCAAAATCAATAGCAGCTACAATAATTCGAGATTCAATTGATAAACGTCCCTATGCCAAAATTTCTATAGAAGGCCTTGAGGTTGTAGGTATGCTCGATAGTGGAGCAAGTGTAAGTTGTTTCGGTAAAGGAGCGTTAGAGATGGTGGAGAATCTTTCCCTAAAGGTTCAACCATTAGACGAGGAAATCAAGACTGCCGATGGCAAACTTCAGGCCATTGTAGGAAAGGTAGAGGCCAAAGTTTCTTGGAGAGATAAGTCTGTTTCTATGTTGTTTTATTTAGTTCCAAGTTTGCAGCAACCACTTTATTTGGGCATAGACTTTTGGGACAAGTTCGATTTACACCCTCGAATAGAAGAAATTAGTGTAGCACATAAGCCAGAGTTTAATCTTAGCATTTAAGATTAGAAGCAGTCAAGGAATTGTTTCCTTCGTATTCAAATTTAGGTCTAGGTAGGACGAATGTTACAGAACATGTTATCGAGGTATTTGACGAAACCTTGCCAATAAAACAAAAATATTACCCGATGTCTCCTGTAAAACTGAAAAAAGCTTACCAAGAAATAGACAGGATGTTGTCTCTCGATGTTATCGAAGAGAGCAACAGCGCGTGGAGTTCGCCGATTGTCATTGTTGAAAAGCCCGGAAAAGTCCGTGTATGTATTGATCTTCGAAAAGTAAATGAAAGAACAAAAAAGGATGCATATCCAGCACCTCATGTGGAAGGAATACTTAGTAGTCTGCAGAACACGTTCTTTATTACCAGTCTGGACTTGAAGGATGCTTTCTGGCAGATTCCTCTCCAGGAAGCATCCCGAGAGAAAACCGCGTTCACAGTCCCTGGCCGGCCGTTATACCAATTTAAGGTCATGCCCTTCGGATTGTGTAATGCCAGCCAGAGACTGTGTCGCCTTATGGACCGTGTGATACCATCCAAATTGAGGGAATTTGTATTCGTGTATATAGACGATCTGCTCGTATGCTCACCGGATTTCGACTCGCATCTTGAACATCTCACCGAATTAGCCAAATGTCTGTCAGACGCAGGACTAACGATCAACCTGGAAAAGTCCAAGTTTTGCCAAGAAGAAGTACGATATTTAGGATTCGTAATTGGTCAGGGTAAACTTCGTACTGATCCGTCGAAAGTACGGTCCATGTTGGATTTCCCAGTCCAAATTGAGGGAATTTGTATTCGTGTATATAGACGATCTACTCGTATGCTCACCGGATTTCGACTCGCATCTTGAACATCTCACCGAATTAGCCAAATGTCTGTCAGACGCAGGACTAACGATCAACCTGGAAAAGTCCAAGTTTTGCCAAGAAGAAGTACGATATTTAGGATTCGTAATTGGTCAGGGTAAACTTCGTACTGATCCGTCGAAAGTACGGTCCATGTTGGATTTCCCAGTCCCTAGCACCATAAAACAGCTTCGCCGTTTCCTCGGCATGTGCGGTTGGTATCGGAGGTTTTTGCCTAATTTTGCCACCATTACTGCCCCGATGACAGATTGTTTAAAGAAGGGAAAGGGTTTCAAAATGTCGCCAGAAGCGCTTCAGAGTTTTAATTTACTAAAACAAGAGCTAACGTCACCTAGAGTACTCATAAATCCGAATTTTAGTAAACATTTTTACTTACTGTGCGATGCCTCTACCACAGGCATCGGGAGCGTGTTATTCCAGCTCGATGACCAGGGCGAAGAGCGACCCATCGCCTACATGTCGCAAAAGCTGAATTCCGCGCAGAAAAATTATACGGTCACCGCCGCCGTTGTTAGTGTGCAGAAGTTTCGACCTTACATCGATGGTCTTCCGTTCACAATTATAACGGATCACATGAGTCTGAAATGGCTAATGGGTCAGAAGGACCTGTCGGGACGTCTCGCGAGGTGGAGCCTGAAGTTGCAGGCATTTCAATTCGATATAATTCACAGAAAAGGTGCCGCGAACATCGTGCCAGACGCTCTGAGCCGGATGTTTGTGGAAGAGATTACAGGAATCAGTAGTGGATTTGAATTGGACCTAAGCGCGGCAGAATTTCATGAAGCAGAGTATTTGAGTTTGATAGACAAAATAACGGCACATAGTAATATGCTCACCGATTCAAAAATTTTAAATGGTGAAGTTTTGAAAAGAACAAAATTTCGGTCGGACGAACATATCGAGAGCATATGGAAGATTTGGGTACCACAAGGTCTTCGTAGACAGCTAATAGAAAAATATCATTGTGACACTTCAGCTGGTCACGGAGGCCTTGGCAAAACACTTTATCGCCTAAGAGCTAAATATTATTGGCCAGGAATGGTTGTTAATACGAGAGATTTTATTGCCGATTGCGAGGTATGCAAATCAACCAAGGCCATGAATACCATTGCAAGACTATATATGGGAAGTCAGATAACATCTGAGCGCATATTTCAGAGATTGTTTATTGATTTTTGCGGACCATATCCCCGAAGCCGTATGGGAAATTGTTATGTTTTTGTCGTATTAGATCACTACTCTAAATTCGTGTTTCTTAAACCGACGCGAAACGCGACAGCAATAGAAGTAGTCAAATACTTAGAAAATGATATTTTTCACGTTTTCGGAATTCCGGAGGTAATCGTATCGGATAATGGCCGGCAATTCATCTCGGAAACATTTAACGAACTTTTAAGTAAATATGGCGTCAAACATATGAGGACTGCGATATACGCGCCTCAGTCAAATTCCTCGGAACGGGTGAACCGTTCGATGTTGGCCATAATCCGAGCGTACATAAATGATGCTGATCAAAAGAGTTGGGACACACATGTATCCAAAGCTGCATTTGCCCTTAGGAGCTCCTTTCATGAAGCTATAGGTATGGAGCCTTATGAGCGGTGATTGGGCAATCCATGATGCAACACGGGAATACATACGAATTGCTCGGGAAACTTGCCACTATTAATGAGTCGGATACGGAGGTATTGCCAAAAGATGCAGGTTTACAGCTTTTGAGAGATAAAATTTCTAGAAATTTGAAACAGGCTTATGAGAAGGGAAAGAAAAATTATGATTTACGGGCCAGGAAAATTAGTTATAAATAGGACAATGGGTATATAGGAGAAACTATAAACTAAGCGATGCCACAAGACACTATAGTGCCAAATTAGCGCCAAAATATCTTAAATCCATAGTTTTAAAAGTGGTAGGAAACTCATTGTATGAATTAGGAGATTCTAATGGTAAATCAGTCGGCATATATCATGCGGAAAACATACGAATTTAAAGCCAAAGCGAGTAGAATTTCAGTTTATATTACCGTTGCACATCCAAAAATCAATATTGCCTGGCAGAATTATGAGACAGGAAAATAGGATAAGATTATTTCTCGTTGAATGAGTATTTTTAGACAATGCCGAAATTGATATCTGGATTTGCAACATAAATTGTCCCTGGACCATACTGTTAAAATTACCGAGAATAGCCACGTATTGCCAAATTGGAGGAAATTCAAGTTATATAGAGCATGAGACTATCATGGGCTCTTGCCCTACGTTTGAGCGCGGACGTTTAAATAAATTTTCAGTATTTTATTTCAATTTTATTGTAACAAATAATTTCGATTTTCGAGCCAACTAACATCCAAAGTCGTTCGTTTGACTCGCCCTGTTGCGAAATTAAATTTAAGGAAAATTTTGTAAGAAAAGTAATAACCTACACGAAGGAAAACATGTATATAATAGTAATAACAGCTCTTGAATATGTAAACCTAAATTATATGGGCTAAATTAAACAATTTTGTCGGAAGGAAAATGTTTAAGAACCGTTAAATTTTGTTATGAAAACAAATGATATTTCTTCCTTGCCACCATAGGGTTAAAACTTTCAGAATACTTCCAAGTCATTTGACATGACGATTAACGAGTGCAAGTTCACTATTGTAACCGGTCTTTTCTTCCTGACCACTCGCTGAAGTAAGAACCTTCAAAAATAGAAAGAACAAGTAGGAAAGTATAGTCGGGCATGGCCGACCATATGATACCCTACACCATGATTATATTTTTACAATTTTTACTTTTATAAAATTTTTATTTTTTGTAAAGAAA